>NW_027262480.1:436042-467254 GCF_902827115.2 Pseudochaenichthys georgianus
CCTGTATATAAGCTTTGCTATTATATTGTCTGTGACAGACGGATAACTTAAATGGAGAAATTTGATGTTTGTAAAGTACAGCTATTTGAATGTAACTGTGTACTTTGAATTTTGAATAAGAAGCAATCCAGACGATCAACCGGATCCTGTGTATAATTATTGCTGCTGCACTTTTCTGTTTTCTACATAAATCATTTATTGTTGCTGTGGTACCCAAGCTTTTGGGACCCGTAACACATTTTTTTGTGCAGCTGAGTATCAAGAACTGTGCTTCAAATAGTGATAGGATTAATTGTAGTGCTCCACCTGTATACATGTATGTTTGTATGTTAATTTGAGTAAAGTTCCATTGTGATTGACATAATTGTTGTTTTCTATGGTTGCCAATTGACCCACAGTCAATGGTTCATGAACAGTGCATGTACATGAACAGTTCATGAACAGTTCTTGATATATTCTTGGTTGAAAACTGAATATCCCTACACACTCACTGAAAACTCCATTTCATTAATTGTGTCACGGTTGAGTGAAGGAAGCAGGACCCAAATGCAGATAACTCTGATAAACCTTTATTTCAAGGATAATGAAACTAATACAGACTAAACAGAACACTCACCTGTGAACTCAGTCACTAACAAAAGACGAACCGACAAAGACAGACAGAAAAACCAGAACTTAAATACACACAAGACACAGGTGAGGAGGGAGGAGAAAACACGGGGACACCAGGTGAACACAATCGGGTAAATTAGACACACCAGGGAAACTAACGACAGGGAACCACAGACAGATTTAAACAAGACAAAACGCAGACAGAAAACCAAAAATAGATCTAGACAAGACACCATAGAGACAGATCGTGACAGTACCCCCCCCTCAAGAGACGGATCCCAGACGTCCCAGAAAAAGAACACAAAAGTCCAAAACCTCAAGCAGGGTGGGTGGAGGGGGTCCAGCGGAGGGACGTATCACTAGGCCACCAGGGTGGGTGGAGGGGGTCAGGAGGACGGGACTGAGCTGACCGCCAAGGAGCACAGCAGAGGACCAGGAAGGGATCTCGGGCGGACGGCCCGGGGGCAAGGCAGAGTTCAAGGAGGGGCTCGCGGGCGGACGGCCCGGGGGCAAGGCAGAGTTCAAGGTGGGGGTCTCGGGCGGACGGCCCGGGGGCAAGGCAGAGTCCATGGAGGGGCGAAGACCACAGCGGGCAAACTCAGGGGGCCGAGCATGAGAGTGAAGGCAGCGGCAGGAAGAGTCAGGGGGCCGAGCAGGAGGGCGAAGACCGTGGCACTCAGGGGGCCGGGCTCGAAGGCGAAGACCGCGGCTCTCAGAGGGCCGGGCTCGAGGGCGAAGACCAGACAGCTCCGGAGGCCGAGCAGGAAGGCGCTGAAGGGACAGCTCCAGAGGCCGGGCAGGAAGGCGCTGACGGGACAGCTCCGGAGGCCGGGCAGGAAGGCGCTGACGGGACAGCTCCGGAGGCCGGGCAGGAACCAGAGCCGGTGGGACAGGCTTCGGCAGGATCCCCAACGGAAGAGGACCAGGAGTTGGCAGGACCCCCGGCGAGACAGGTAACGGTGGGACCTCCAATGGAACAAGACATGGGATTGGCAGGACTCTCAGCGGGTCCTCCAACGGAAAAGGACATAGGGCTGGCAGGACCCCCGGCAGAAGAGTAGTCGGCGGGGCCTCCAACGGCACAGGACACAGGGTTGGCAGGACCCCCGGCAGAAGAGTAGTCGGCGGGGCCTCCAACGAGACAGGACACAGGGTTGGCAGGACCCCCAGAAGAAGAGTAGTCGGTGGGACCTCCAACAGCACAGGACATAGGATTGGCAGGACCCCCGGCAGGAGAGTTGATGGCGGGACCTCCAACGAGACAGGACAAAGGGTTGGCAGGACCCCCGGCAGGAGAGTAGTCGGCGGGGCCTCCAACGAGACAGGACACAGGGTTGGCAGGACCCCCGGCAGGAGAGTAGTCGGCGGGGCCTCCAACGGCACAGGACATAGGATTGGCAGGACCCCCGGCAGGAGAGTAGACGGCGGGACCTCCAACGAGACAGGACAAAGGGTTGGCAGGACCCCCGGCAGGAGAGTAGTCGGCGGGACCTCCAACGGGACAGCACAAGGAGCTGGCAGGGTCCCCAGCGGAACCTCCAACGGGGCAGGAGTAGGGACTTGAGTGGGAACTCGAGAGGAAACTCGAGAGGTGACTTGAAAGGAGACTGGAGGGGGGACTCGAGAGGAGACTCGAGAGGAAACTGGAGAGGAAACTGGAGAGGAAACTTGAGAGATGACTCGGGAGGGGACTCGAGAGGTGACTCGAGAGGTAGCTCGAGAGGGAACTCGGGAGGAGACTTGAGAGGGAACTTGAGAGGGAACTTGAGAGGGGACTCGAGAGGGAACTGGAGGGGTGACTTGAAAGGAGACTCGAGAGGGGACTCGAGAGGAGACTCGAGAGGGAACTGGAGAGGAAACTTGAGAGCGTTGGTTCGCCAACAGAACACGGGGGGCTGGAGTCGGCCGGTATGCTGACTGGACTCGGGGAGCTGGTGTCGGCTGGAGAGCCAGCAGGAGACGAGGTGCTGGAGTCGGCCGGTATGCTGACAGGACTCGGGGAGCTGGCGTCGGCTGCAGAGCCAGCAGGAGACGAGGTGCTGGAGTCGGCCGGTATGCTGACAGGACTCGGGGAGCTGGCGTCGGCTGCAGAGCCAGCAGGAGACGAGGTGCTGGAGTCGGCCGGTACGCCGAAAGGACACGGGGAGCTGGCGTCGGCCGGAGACGAGGGGCTGGAGTCGAAACCATGGCTGTTGGGGCCAGCACTGGAGCTGGAACCATGGCTGTGTCGGCCAGTTCTGTTGCCGGAACCATGGCTTCTGGGACCTGTACTGGAGCCCGAACCATGGCTGCTGGGGCTGGAACCAGGGCTGGAACCATGGTTGCTGGGGCCAGGACTGGGGCTGGAACCATGGCTCTTGGGGCTCGGGCTGCTAGCTTGGCCTTGCGACTCCTCTTAGCAGCCGCCTGAATACTCCGTGGACCTCCATAAGCCAGACGAGTTCCAGAATACGACTCCTGGACAGGAGCAGGAACTGGGGCAGAAGCATGGGTTGACTCCAGACGGAACACACCGAGACGTTTGTAGTCAGCAGGCTGGAAATTACACACCCAGAGGAAGTTCAAAATCCAGCCAGGTAAGAATTTCACCAAGTCTGGTTTCTCCATAGCCAACCGGTGTGCCTCTACCAGAGCGGCCTCCTTCTGCAGAACACTGGACGCTCCCTTCCACCAATCATAGCAGCAAGACAAATAAAAGGAAAAATGTTGTAGTTCCACCTCAAAAGGATCATCTGCTGGGTCCATTTCTGGTCGGTTCGTACTGTCACGGTTGAGTGAAGGAAGCAGGACCAAAATGCAGATAACTCTGATAAACCTTTATTTCAAGGATAATGAAACTAATACAGACTAAACAGAACACTCACCGGTGAACTCAGTCACCAACAAAAGACGAACCGACAAAGACAGACAGAAAAACCAGAACTTAAATACACACAAGACACAGGTGAGGAGGGAGGAGAAAACACGGGGACACCAGGTGAACACAATCGGGTAAATTAGACACACCAGGGAAACTAACGACAGGGAACCACAGACAGATTTAAACAAGACAAAACGCAGACAGAAAACCAAAAATAGATCTAGACAAGACACCATAGAGACAGATCGTGACAAATTGTTCATGAACCTGACAAAACCATATTCCATGAATTGTTCATGAACCATTCCAGCACAGGAGTTTCATGAGTAGTTCATGAACTGCCCTAGTGCCATTTAACGTTCATGACAATTTCACGAACAGTTCATCAACTTTGTTATGAGCTGTTTATGAGCTGTTCATGAATATGGTTCACCGATATTCCATGAACTTTTCATGACAAGTTCATGAACAGTTCACTATCATCTCACTGGGGTAATAACAATATGTGACCGTGTGAAGACAGATTTCTGAGCTTCCCGCCCTTTCCTGTATATAAGCTTTGCTATTATATTGTACTGCGCACACTCCTGCAGACTATCCTATACTCTGTGAGACCTGTGACTTTATATTGCGTTTGTGTATTTGAAGCTTCAAATAAATAACCAGAAAGACAACTCTGTCTGTTTCACCATTTATGTGTTTGATAACTCTGACTTGTACTCTCCACAGTATTGGGTCTCAGATTTCCATAACAATTGGCGTTGTCGGCAGGATCTCTGCAAGTTCGATTGGGGACACCTACGGACGGTGGTCGCGCTCCAGGATCCTCAGATTCTCCTCTATCTACCTCGACAGAAAACGTATGGGACGAGAGGACCAGCGCCGGGGGTGGAACCGATTGACTTCACGAGATCCAACAAACTCAAAAGGCTTTCAATACTCGGTGAGATGTACAGTGTCTAAATTGTTTACAATTAAACGTAATTAAACTCCATGACATTTATGAGAGGGACTGCTCGAAAGTAGGATATTTGGGATATCCATCGTAGCCTGGGTTTACGATCAGTCTTTGTGTGATTTGTACTGAGGGACAAATATCACATCACCGACGGGTGAAAAATAGTGTTTTGGTAACACAGGGTGTTTTGGTAACACTTAAAGACTTTGTTATGGAACGCAAAGCTTGTACACCCTCCTGAGGGTCCGATTGTGGATGTCATGCGAGCGAAAGATGGTGAAAACAGTCTGTCTAAATTAAATATTTGGACGGAAATGTTCGGATTTCCAAAGGGAGTTTCTTTGAGTAAATTAAAAATCAAGAACCTAAAGAATAAATTACATGAAGATGGAATGAAGGGTACAAATAAAGTTAAAGTAAAAGACTTATAGAAAACTGGACACTCACAGAGAGTGTTTATAATACTGGGAGGATGAAGCAGAATGCCGTGAAAGGAGGCAGTTGGCCTTGGGCATTAAAGCAAATATTAAGGTTGAAGATGAATGTGAAGAAAAGAAGGAAAATAAATTATTTCCCAAACCATGTAAACCCCAGACATCTCTGTGTCCTTCCATTGCAGGCCGAATGACCTCTCCTCGACTCTGGGTATCCCTTCACTCCTCCGGCGTACAACCCTGGCAATCAGGCTGCCCACCTCAACCACCTTCCCCGCCACTACAAGCCCCAGCCATGCAGTCAACAAAGCTCGTCCACCCCCATCAGGCCCAAGTAGATGGGGACAACAGCGGGATAAACAAACCCGATGCCCTAGGGGACCAAGCAGGTGTTTGGGAGACACACCTCAGTAATGCCTTCCTCAACGGACTCACAGCCACAGCACAAGCTGCGCAGAATGCTGGCCGCTCACAATACTGAGGGAGAGGCAGAGGACGAGAAGCAAGACCTTCAAACAGTGGCAGTGTTGAACATTGGATTTGGGACTGGCCACAGAACACTGGCAGTGGAGGCAGAGGGGGACAGCAAGGACGGGGCCATCATTCACAATCAGACTAACCTACACCAGATGGGGAGGAAGGGGCCCAATCGAGCGAGACGGAAATTCAGCCAGCAGCATCTAACCAGGGAAGTGACACACACACACACATCATGCTATTGAGTAATTGGAAAATGTAGAATGTATGTGGTTAAAGAGGGTACATATTTGAGATATGACAGTGAAACAGCATTTAAGAAATGTCTCACACTAACTTTAGCTATCATCTGTGTTGATGTTACATTTTTGGTTGATTCTAGGGCTACACATTCTGTGGTAAAAAGGGCAGATTTGCCTGAATGCAAATTTAGTGGTAGATTTATTCACTCAATAGGAGCTGCTGGGTGACTGTAAAAGAGAAGTTTTTGTATCACTTCAGAGTGGAGATAACGGTGATGACAGTCATCCATTTCCCACATCAGTCAAAAACAGTTTTCTTTTATCATCTGTCTGCCCAAAACATTTACTGGGCAGAGATCTGATTCTCCGGTTAGGCTTGGTCCTCATTTTTCCACAAATGAGGGTCTTAAAGTCTGACAGTCATCTCCTACGATGGTTTAAAAAACTGGCATTTGATGATAAAGAATTGGGGAATGTGTATCAATGGCTGATGACATATCCTGATTCTCAGGCGTTGTTGCGTTTGACTGATCAACGTGTTTTTCCACCTGCTGTGTTCATGGAGGCTTCTCATTTGCATTGTACTGCTAACGTTGTTGATGATCCGTGTAAATACTATGATGAGAGTTTTCTGTTAGAATGTGTGAATGATGAGCTCATGCTTAAAACTATGTATTGCAGGTTGCTGCGCAGCCACACAACACAAGCTGAACACAAATCCCAGGGGCGGTCCTACACATTTCACTAGCCAGGGGCCCCACTGACAGATGGAGAGATTTGGGTCCAATCGTTAAAGATTGGGAGTCAGTCACTGATTGGGCACCTACACACACAGAATATGTCATGTATGACGTGTACAAAATGAAAATTTGCACGAACGTAGCCGTTCTGCGCACATTGCTGTTGGTTGAGGAGGATGACGTTGGTGATGCCATTTTTCCCACCTTTACGGGTGATTCTCATATCTCTGAGCTTCCTGCCGCGCTTTCAGATGTGCCATACTCACTCTGGGCAGCTCACAGATATGACGTAGGTTTAATGTCCACGTTCCGTCCAGTACCCATTGAAACGTGAAGCTGTTGATAGCATTCGGCCAGTGTTTACCTCTCTGCTTAAACAAGGGGTCATTATTCCGTGTAACGATTCCCCGGTCCGCACTCCAGTGTTTCCTGTCAAAAAGAGACAAACCTCCTGACGAGTGGAGATTTGTCCAGGATTTACGAGCTGTAAATGCAGCTGTGCATGCACGCGCAACCAAATCCTTATCTGATTATTTCCCAAGTTCCAGCCTCTGCAGCATTTGTTACTGTCATAGATCTCTCAAATGCATTTTTCAGTGTCCCTGTACACAAAGACAGTCAATTTTGGTTCGCATTTGAATATAAAGGTAAACCTTACACATTCACACGTTTATGTCAAGGCTACTGTGAATCTCCTACTGTGTACAACCAGGCATTGCGTACAAGGTTGGCCTCTCTCCAAGTTTCTAAAGGCACCTGTTTAGAGTATAGGTGAGGTCCTGATCATTTATTCCGGTAAATTACTCTGACCTCACTAATTGACCTGACCGAAGTTACTGAGTCTATGTAAGTTTACTGCTTGGCTCAGATCCACCAAACATCAGCAAGATCTCACCTCTACTAACTCCCCGAAGAACCAGGTTCAATTAACTGCTGTTTCTATTCAGACAACTCTTTTTAATCTGTTTAAGCGATCCCGAAGGATTTTGGTATCAGTGAATGGGGTGTGTTCCTACCTAAACGTGTGTGTGGCAGGGTGCAGTCTTACCTTTGAAGCAGGAGAGGAGAGCACAGATGTCCTTTAAGTTGTCCCAGTCCAAAAGGTGGGATCAGTTTATTTGAAGAAAAATAGGTCCAAACTAATACAGGGTTTTTACCTTCTCTCTTTACAACATTATAATCATACTAAACAAAAAAATGATGCTGTGATCATGTTCAAATATGAAACTTTAATTCAGAGTCTTACATTTATTACCAAAATGTTTCACTTCAACTGCCCAATTCAGTTGTGACATTTAAAATCTCCCGATAGAATTTAGAGGCATTTCCTCATAAAAAGACCGGTGATAATAAAAAGCACATTCAACTTTTCATTCACGAAATCAATTCACATCGATTCCATACCTTTTTATTTTCCATCACAGACGGCGGGTACTAACATTCAAAAACCCATACCTGTCCCACAGTTTTCGGAGGAAGTTCCTCACGGAGGCGGGTACTAATACTCACAAACGCTTCTTTCCGTCACAGATGGTGGGTACTAACATTCAAAAACCCATACCTATCCCACAGTTTTCGGAGGAAGTTCCTCACGGAGGCGGGTACTAATACTCAAAAACCCATACCTATCCCACAGTTTTCGGAGGAAGTTCCTCACGGAGGCGGGTACTAATACTCACAAACGCTTCTTCCATCAAATCATTCCATTCAGCATTCAAAGAAATTCCCTCATTCAAAGAAATTCACTCAGCATTCCAACCAAGAAATTCAAGAGATATTTACCAAGTTTGAGAGAACCTTACCGCGAGCTATTAACCCAGCTCTGAAGGACAGAGCTTACCAGGAGAGAGTATACCAGGGGTTTCCCCCTCTCTTCCCCCTCAAAAATCCAAAAAGCCAGTCTTTATATGCTCAAAAAACCGGATAGAAAACCCACAAACACCTCCTCTATACCCAACCAACATATTCTATTGGCTCTGGCATAAGACACACCTTCCCAAGTTTGTGTAAAACAAAACATGACTAGACATATTCTATGACTATGACATAACCACCTTTTTGAGGCCTCAATGTGTTTCTCCTTAAGTCCGGAGCCCCCCTCCCTGCTGTGAGAGGAGAGGAAAGAACCTGCCCTACTCTCTTATCAGAGAGCAGGGCATAAATCATAGGCCTTCCACTCAACTTAACAAACCACTTTGTTTTGTTTATGCTGTAAATATAGAAAAAACCTAAAATATGAAGCATTTTCATTATGGGTTATACAAGAATATAATTGATTATATTTGATTATAACTAACTTTCGTTTTAAGTATTCAACATATGAAGCTCTCAACACCCTTTTTTTAAAACGCAAAGTTATCAAACAGCAACAACTAAAATTGTAACCATACATACATATTCAAAAACCATCAAGAAGCATTCTCATTATGGGTTCATACAAGAATATGATTGATCATATATGATTTATAATTAACTTTCGTTTTAAGTATTTACTTCATACTATGAAGCTCTCAACACACCGCACTCATACAGTCATGATTTGCGCACCCACAGCAGAACAGTGTGAGGCTGATACCATTTCCTTGTTAAAGCACCTCGCAGCCGAGGGCCACAAGGCCAGTTTGTCAAAACTCCAATATGTACAAAGAACAGTTACATTTTTGGGTCATGTCATTTCAGGAGAGGGGAAAACGCTTTCAGATAAGCATATTGCATCATTGGCTGCTCTGCCAAAACCTGTCACTAAGCGACAGATGATGTCATTTTGGCGTATGTGTTCATAACACACGGCTGTTGTTATGCTTGCTGTGATGTTACATTAGTCCGTTCTCTGCTTGTAATTATGCCGAAGCTTCAAAGTTGTATTTATCATCTGAATTTGCCGAAACAAGTTTAATATTCTGAAAGCCAATACTTTGTTTATTCGAAAACAGATTAAAACAAACTGTCTTTTATACAACATTGAAGTATTATACCAGTAAAACTACATGTTGCTTTAATCCCATGTAATTGTAGAATGAACACAGTCTTCCTTTGTATAAGTCAGGTGTCTTGAGTAGTCAGCATTACCTCCAAATCATTGTACACATTTGTAAATATTATTTTCCACTTGTTACCATTGTGAGTCTATTTTTATGCAGCTCTGTGTGATTTTGTAGCTACAATTCAGACTAATACACTACCAGAGGTGGAATAAGTACTCAGATATTGTAGTGAAAGTACAAGTACTCAGATATTGTAAACGGAGAAGTACCAGAGTGTAGGAATACTCTGTTACAGTAAAAGTCCTGCATTCAAAATGTTCCTCAAGTAAAAGTAGAAAAGTATTATCAAAATATAGTGAAAGTAGCGACAGTAAAAGTAGTCGTTGTGCAGATTGGTCCATTTCAGAATAATATGATATGTTTTATAATGATTGATCATGAAAGTGTTCTCAAAGCTGGTGAAGGTGCAGCTAGTCTGAAGTACTTTGTAGACTGCAGGGTAGCTGGTGGAGGTGCAGCTAGTCTGAAGTACTTTGTATTCTGCAGGGTAGCTGGTGGATTTACTCCAGGTGGAACTAAAGTCTGATTTAACACTTGATTATATTTCACATCATTCATCCAGATCTGTAAAGTAACTAAAGGTATTAAATACATGTAGTGAAGGAAAAGTACACCATGTACCTCTGACTTATGTTCACTGCCAACCTAAAAGTACCTCAAAAATAGTAATCAATAATGTATTGAAAAGTTATTTGGCTGATTGTTTTTATATCGGCTCAGCCAGGTTATATGGTTCACAAGGGGGTTCACAGTAACAGCTCAAAAACACTGTGAAGCATGCCTAATCTGCATTATGCAAAATTATGGTTATCATTGTGCTTATCATCCACAGAGTGGGGGTGGGGTGGAAAGAGAGAACGGCACAATAAAAAACAAGCTAGCAAAATGCTGTGCAGACACAGGTCTGTCATGGACACAAGCTCTGCCCATTGTGCTGATGTACATGAGGATGCGGAAAAGAACACGGAGTCAACTCAGCCCATTTGAAATCCTTTTTGGGGCTCCTCCACAGATTGGACTCAATGCTCCAGCCTGTCCTCTTCCCTCCACAACCTTGTGTGAGGATGCTATGTTGTCATACTATGTTAGCCTGTCATCCACTTTAGCAGACATCCGACGTCAGGTAGCCGCAGCCTTACCTACCCCTGCCACTCATCCACTTCACCATCTCCAACCCGGCGACTTCGTGCTGGTCAAGGATTTCCGGAGAAAGAGCTGGAAATCCAATCGTTGGCAAGGTCCCTACCAGGTGCTTCTCGTCACCCAGACAGCGGTCAAGGTCGCCGAGAGAGCTACGTGGGTCCACGCCAGCCACTGCAAGATCGTAGTCACAGGAAAGGAGAAACGGTAGAAGCAGACGACAACAAGTGACGTGTCCTAGTCACCAACGGAAGACGGCGACAAGTGACGTGTCCTAGTCACCAACGGAAGACGACAACAAGTGACGTGTCCAAGTCACCACCAGCACCACACTTGCACTACATACACCAAAACACACACTACACACAAGGTGTCACGAGCGAGTGCCAGCTGAGCGGTTCCATATGCCTCTGGTTCCTCGTTTGTGATATTGGTGTGCGGAGTCTGACTGTCCGTGTCACAAAATCGACCGAGGGAATACACACACACACACACCCCATGGAGTACTCCCGCCTCGTGATGAGGGCTCGCCTGGAAAGACGACAACGCAACAGTAAGCAATGTGGATACTATTGGAGAGCCTGGACAATCATAGAATGGTTCCTCTGCATACTTGCCATGATAGTTGTGTTAGGACTAGTCCTATATTTTATATATCCATGGTCAGCATACAGCATGTCAGCCAAAATCGAGGTATCTCAGAGGTACATGGGGAAAGCAGGGCGAACCACATGGGCAGAGGGGCTGGTCAAGACAGGGACTGGTAACATTACTCTAAGGGATGGGGAAGTTAGCACAGTGCAGTTAGACCCGTGCGAATACATGCATTTACATTCCCGACGCCACCAAGAACATCACTGACACCGTGCTGCATCTTAACAACCTGTTAGCCGACATGAAAGCGGATGTCATATCCAACGCAGGTGGCTGGGACTGGTGGTCCTGGCTTACATCGGGCGGGTGGGAAGCATGGCTGGCTAGGATAGTTACACCCCTGGCGATCATTTTGGGCCTATTGAGGCGAGACACGGCAGGCAAAAACATTGTTTTTCAAGTACTGGTCAATTTTGAGATTTTGTGCTATTTTGATTCTATAACATGTTTTCTTTCAGGCTTTTGGAAGGAAAACGTACAAAATACACATTTAGGTGTTTATTTTACTATAGTTTGTCTATTTGCGTCTGTAGATTTCTCCTAAATTCACCAAAAGTTAGCATTCTAACGTAACATAAAGTACCGCGACCGCTGTGTGCACCATGTCAACAGAGATATCGCTGGAAAGCTCCGTCTCTCCTGTACAATCTCATCAGATCCAAATATGGTCATTTCCTTTGTATCAGCAACCAATCGTGAACGCACAAAGGGGTCTTAAACCAAGAAACTGGTGTCATTTCCTGGTTGCTGCTTGGGGTCTGCGAGACAGCGCGAAAGTCAGCCTGTGCACCATGGACACGGGAAGGGGGGGTGCTGAGGGGGCTGCAGCACCCCCCATCTGTGTCCCAACCCCCCCCCCCCACAATGAGTTTACATTTATACAGTCAATATATTTGTTTTCTTCCCTTTTCCCCCTCCCGGTCCTAGCTAGTAAATTAAATGATTAACTAAATAAATAGATACATGTATAGGTAAAAGTAAAGTAATGTAGAAGATAATATTAAAAGAAAATTAATAGATAAGGAAATAAAGAATAGTAACAGTAATACATGTACCCATATACTCACATATGTATACCCACATATACAAATACATGTGTGTATATATCCACACACATGTACACATGCACATACATACGTACATGTACACAAAGAAAAAATAAATAAAAATACACATACATTCGTAGTTCCCCCCCTTTCTTCTTAATTTAATAATAATAATAATTTCAATTTATATAGCGCCTTTCACGAAACCCAAGGACGCTTTACAATAGGAAGTAACAAAACAAAAAGTAATAATAATCATACAGATACATAGGCTGAAGAAAACAAAACAGGAACAGGTTGCTGAGTACTGTATATTAGTTGAGGCCAAAGGCCATAGCTGAATTTAGCTGAATTTAGTGTCTTAAATTCAACTATGTAGGCTATCATAGAGCCCCAGACAGATTCAAATAGTTTTGAAAAACTAACTGAAACTCTGCCGCACGGTCCCCTCGTACTTGGAAGAGGCGGAGAGGTGGGTGTTTGTCATCTGCTGGTGGACTACCGGAGAGAATTACAGCAAGGGAGGGATTGCATTGAATTACAGCAGCGTGAGCAAACGCTTGCCTCGGGGAAGGAGAAAAAGAGCCACAGTGGAGAATAAACAGAATGGCAACCATGCGCGGGAAGTCTTTTTCGCTGCTTTTGTGGCAGACTACAGCGCCACTTATAGGCCTGGCATATGTACTACAGCGTCTCCAGCGCTTTCGAGCGGCAATGGCCGGCCGTGTCCCAACCCCACATTCCCCTGATAGGTGGAGAATTGACCACTAAGCGGAGCACCACTTCTGTGACGTAGAAAATAATTAAAATCTGGATCAGTCTGTATCAGATCTGTTCTAGCCCCGTTTTTAGAGATTTGGGTATGGAGGAAAAGAGAGAGGGTTGTGTTTTCTGACACTTGGTGAGTTCCCTGGAACACCGGGGACACATCTTCATGTATAACAAACGTACAAAAGTGCATTTTGCATGATAGGTCCCCTTTAAAGCGGACAAAAGGCACTGGAGGCACTTATTCATTAACACCCTTTAATGAAGCAAACTAATGCCTTAACTCACTCAAATACAGTTGTTTACTTATTTCGGTGAAATGAATGTGCGTAGAGTTTTAAAGGATGCGGATAGTCTTACCTTGATTCTGGCGCATTGCTTATCGTTTTACAGATCTATTCTCATCCACCATCTTTGTTTGTGACGTAAAGAGTGTAAGAGTCACGTTTCTGACTGTTGCCCGCCAGTTCCGTTGCTATGGTTCCGTTGTTATGTGTACTGAAACGAGAGCCGGTATAATTCCACATGCGAAAACAAAATAAAAATTGGAATACGTTATTTTAGTGTCTTAAAAGTAGATAGGTAGGTATACAGGGTTAACGTTACATCTTAGAATAATTTGTAGTCATGTTCTGTATACATACTAACATATTGTTAGTATTAGTAGTAGTAACGTATTGACTTAGTGTGGTTTATCTTTTTATCGCTGCTTTTAATTTAAACTGAGCTGTTGTGTTCATCAGTAAAGTGGAACTTCTGTGTGAACTATTCATATCTTAAACTGCACTGTAACTTTTTATTCATGTATTTTTTCTTTTAATGTTTCTTTTATTATCTTTTACTGTTTTTAAATGCCTTTGTCTGAATGTCTTTCATTTTTGTAAAGCACCTTGAATTGCCTTGTGTTGAAAGGTGCTATATAAATAAACTTGCCTTGCCTTGGTTACTCCATGTTTACTAGCTATAAGATTAACGTTACAGGACATCACTCTTTTTCACTTCTTACTCAGTCAGCCAGAGTGCAGATATCACCATTAGATTCACAAACCTGAAACATCATCCATTTCTTCACTGCTGGTGATGACATTGTTGTCAGCTGCTGATACTGCTGCTGCTGCTGCAGCTTGTGGCGCCTGCTTCGATGAAAATAACTTTCTAATATCCATAACTGTATAGGCTATTAGCTTAAAACTCGTCAGGCACTAGGAAGGATCACTTCTTCTTCAGGGCAGGGAAGGCTACGCAGTAGACCTACGCTGGCTAATGTCCCGCAGCGGCTGCCTCTCTGGTGGACTCCATTACTGCACATTACTCCCGAGACATTTAAAAAAAAAAATCTTTTTTTTAAGTGAGTCTTAATCCCACAAACGTTTTGCCTCCGCCCGACGTCATGCCAAATCTGCCCCGAGCCACTGAGACAAACTCGTCTGACTAATGAAGACCACCACTCTCTCTGAGCGAGAACAAAGAGGAGGAGAGAATATCTTTCTATGCAAATCAAGCCTCAACCTCCACCGACGCTGGGAAAAACACGCCGACATCAAAGGCAACGGCTGACAGGACTGCAGGAGAAGCAGCAGCTAAATGCTCGTTAGCTTGAATCCTGCAGGGAACCCCACCTCAACACCTAAACACACACAGAGACATGAATAACATATAGGAATCACAATGATATTAATTTACTGTGTGAGGTATCATCATCGAGAAATATGTGTTTATGTTATGTAGTGTCTCTACTTTAAAGAGTCCTCTCCTGCTGATGTTCAGGTGTATATCAGTATGTAGTGTCTACTTTAAAGAGTCCTCTCCTGCTGATGTTCAGGTGTATATCAGTATAGTGTCTCTACTTTAAATAGTCCTCTCCTGCTGATGTTCAGGTGTGTATCAGTATGTAGTGTCTCTATTTTAAGGTCCCATGTCATGGCCATTTCTACTGATCATAATTCCATTGTTGAGGTCCACTAGAATAGATTTAGGGTGTGTTCACACCTAATAGTCCGCTCTCTGGTGCGCACCAGACCACAGTTTGTTACATTGTTTCATTTTTCAGAAGGTTCGGTTTGCGTTCACACTGGCAAAAACTATTTTAGCGGACCAGAGTCCGGTTGTTTAGTTCACTTAAGAGGTCTCGGACTGCGTTCACACCGACCCAAATGAACCGCACCAAGCGGCTAAACGCACCAGGGTTCGATTCAACCGGACTATACAAGGCAGGTGTGAACGCACCCTTACATTGTTCAATGTTCCAAAATCAAATGTGTTTCTCATACAGAATCTCTGTATAGTATGCATCTGTCCCACATGGCTTGTTGGAGCTCCTGCAAAAGACAAATACACTACAAAAACAAAAACTTATTGACCTGGGAAGATTTTTTTTAACATTTTCAAGTAAAATGCTTCAATCTGGTGCACTTTGAGCACACAATTACTAGAGACTGATCTAGGGGGTACAACACTAAAACACCCATATGCAAAAGATCGGTTTACATTTTAATAATCAAATAAGTATATTAACATAAACAATAACCTACCATAGCCAATAACTTATTTTATTTTTATTGTTCATTCATATCTTATTTTACCTAGTTAACATTTATTATCTCTCCAACTTTAAACGATATTTTTGGATTACTGTCCTAGAATACATTGGAATGATTTCAAACCTGTTTGTATTTATCCTAATAATTATAAAGGAGTGCCTTGGAAATATATGTTTACATAATTTGTGGTCAAAACGTTTGAGACCCAGGCCTCTCAGTCTGACCGGAGAGCTCTCCTCCACCCTGGTTGTAGAAACATCTACTTCTTATATCAGTTAGCACAGCTAGCACCAGATTCTTATAACAACGGCGCCGGGACCGGTGCATCCTCCCTTTCTCCCTCGATCTCGCTCCCTCACACTTTGGCTGTGAGCTGCGGGCGCCTGATAAGCCAACATCCCCCACTTTCATCACTTACAGCGCCCATCGTACAGGGCAAATGAAAAGTGCAAACGGGGGTGAAAAGGGTCTTACATTTACATTATGAATGTTGTTACATCAAGGCCGAAAATTAGGATGAGCGCTAACGGTCAAAAATATTTTTTCCCTCCCAGAGCTCCCAGCGCAGCCCTCCCCACATCTGGCGCCCTAGTCGACCGGAAATCGGCACTGCCTAGTACATACAGTTGTGAACCCTTTGGATTCTCCACACATAGCGTTGTGTGTTCCTTCAAACAACTCAACTTTGGTTTCATCTGTCCACAGAATATTTTGCCAGTAGTGCTGTGGAACATCCAGGTGCTCTTTTGAAAACTTCAAACGTGCAGCAATGTTTTTTCTGGACAGCAGTGGCTTCCTCCGTGGTGTCCTCCCATGAACTCCATTCTTGTTCAGTGTTTTACGTATCGTAGATTCGTCAACAGAGATGTTAGCCAGAGATTTCTTTAAGTCTCTAGCTGACACTCTAGGATTCTTCTTCACCTCATTGAGCATGCTGCGCTGTGCTCTTGCAGTCATCTTTACAGGACGGCCACTCCTAGGGAGAGTAGCAACAGTGCTGAACTTTCTCCATTTATAGACAATTTGTTTTACCGTGGACTGATGAACATCAAAGCTTTTAGAGATACTTTTGTAACCCTTTCCAGCTTTATGCAAGTCAACCATTCTTAAGCTTTTCTTAAGCTCTTCTGAGAGCTCTTTTGTGCGAGGCGTGGTTCACATCTGGCAATGCTTCTTAAGAATAGCAAATTCAAAACTGGTGTGTATTTTTAATAGGGCAGGGCAGCTTTAACCAACACCTCCAATCTCGTCTCATTGATTGGACTCCAGGATGGCTAACTCCTGACTCCAATTAGCTCTTGAAGAAGTCTTTAGCCTAGGGGTTCACATACTTTTTCCACCCTGCACTGTGAATGTTTACATGGTGTGTTCAATAAAAACATATAATTGTTTGTGTGGTATTAGTTTAAGCAGACTGTGTTTGTCTATTGTTGTGACTTAGATGAAGATCAGAACACATTTTATGGCCAACTTATGCAGAAATCCAGGTAATTCCAAAGGGTTTTCTTGCAACTGTACAGTGGTAATGTCTCAAGATTTAGCAAAAATACACCTTTATTGAACATACAGTAACACAAATACTACAAATCCACATAGCAAACAATCAAAATTAAAAAGGGTCGCCACTTATTATTCTTTTATTAAAAAAAATAAAAGTAAAACAAATATATATATATTTTTGTTGGGTACCTGGCTGGCGTCCCCTAGCAGCGGCGCGCATATTTCAGCAGTGGCACTGCTCCGCCACTATTTGTATATGGAAAACATTGAACAGCATAGTAAAACATTTCTTTATAGATCAGGAACTATTACAAACATAAATTAAATTGGGAGAAACAGCATCTCTGTGGCCTTGTGTTGGCATAGTGTGAACGCTGGTTAGAACATAAAAAAACTGTTAGTGAGACTTCAATTCAGAAAGACTATTAAAATATAACTACAGCTCTTAGGACATCAGGAAGAGGAAACTGCTAGCTTGGCTCTCATAGTTCAAAACAATGCAGTGTGGATTTGCTCGTGGAGTTTAAGGTGAATATTTTGAGAAAAAGTTTTCCCATACTCTTAAAACCACTATGGTTTTTCTCCTGTGTGAACACGATGATGGATTTTGAGTTCACCTGATGTTCTGAACGTTTTTCCACACTCTTCACACCAGTACGGTTTCTCTCCTGTGTGAACACGATGATGTGTTTTGAGAGCACCTAATGTTCTGAACATTTTTCCACACTCTTCACACCAGTACGGTTTCTCTCCTGTGTGAACACGATAATGGATTTTGAGTTCACCTGATGCTCTGAACATTTTCCCACACTCTTCACACCAATACGGTTTTTCTCCAGTGTGAATACGATTATGTATTTTGAGAGCATCTGATCTAGAGAATGTTTTCCCACACTCTTCACAGCTGTATGAGTTTTCTCCCGTGTGAATACGTTGATGTATTTTGAGAGTATCTGATCTAGTGAATGTTTTCCCACACTGTTCACAGCTGTACGGTTTTTCTCCAGTGTGAATACGTTGATGTGATTTGAGATGACCTGATGTAGTGAACGTTTTCCCACACCCTTCACAGCTGTATGGTTTTTCTCCAGTGTGAATACGTTGATGTGTTTTGAGAGCACCTGATTGAGTGAATGTTTTCCCACACTGTTCACAGCTGTACGGTTTTTCTCCGGTATGAATACGTTGATGTTTTTTGAGAGCATCTGATCTAGTGAATATTTTCCCACACTCTTCACAGCTGTTCTTTTTTTCTCCTGTATGAATAAGCAGGTGGCTCTTTAAATGTCCAGATATTGTAAAGGATTTGTCACATTGCCGACAGCTGTGACGTCTCTCTCTTCCTTTCGGTTTCTAGAACAGACGGACAGAGAAAGAGAGAACGTAAATCTAAAAAGCATAAATACATATACAGTTAACACAATAAAAACTCACTTAATACAAACCTTCAGTTAACAAAATACTACTTTTACTAACTGTGTTTATTATATTTGTATTATATTTGATACAGTAATACAGCAACATTCTAACCAAAGTAAATACCAGAGGTGGGGGAATCGGAGGGTTCTGCTCAGCATGAAGCAGTCTGAGATCAGGCAGCACTGGTGTGGACTCAGATTACAGAGAAAGCTAGCTGTTTAAACCATCAGGATTCACAACAACACCTAGAATCCACTGCACACATAACAACTGGATGTAATGCATACAAACGCCTGTATATAGCCCGTCATGACCGTATTGTGGACATTGAGTCTGATGCGGTACAAAACATCGTACCACCTAGCGCAGCAATGTACAAGCACACTAGAGTGTTACCAGAATGGTTTTGTTTTACCCATGATGTCTTTGCTAACATCCCAAATACACCTGATGTTGTTTTTGTTGACACCAACCACAGGGACGTGCGAATATTAGATGGACATGGACATTACATGATTCATATTAGAAGTAGGCTGTGCCTTTGAGCTGTACATGGACCAGACTTTCCAGGTTCCCGGTGTGTGTGTGTGTGTGTGTGTGTGTGTGTGTGTGTGTGTGTGTGTGTGTGTGTGTGTGTGTGTGTGTGTGTGTGTGTGTGTGTGTGTGTGTGTGTGTGTGTGTGTGTGTGTGTGTGTGTGTGTGTGTGTGTGTGTGTGTGTGTGTGTGTGTGTGTGTGTGTGTGTGTGTGTGTGTGTGTGTGTGTGTGTGTGTGTGTGTGTGTGTGTGTGTGTGTGTGTGTGTGTGTGCGGCGTAAAGTTTTAGATTTTCATTTTATCTGTGTGAGAGAGAGGCGAGGAAGAAAGTGAAGGAGCACAGAGAAAGGCTGAGAACAAAATAGAGAAGGAGGGGGGGTGCACACACATCTGTGACTGTGTGTTTGATGTGGCTCTTTGCAGTAACATAGTAACATTTTTGGCTCTTAACATCTGACTGGTTGGCCACCCCTGGTCTAGTCATTGTTGGTGATTTTAACATCCATGTTGACAACCCCCAGGACAGAAGGGCTAAAGAACTGTTTTGTGTTCTTGATAGCTATGGAATGACTCAGCATGTGACGGAGCGCACGCACAATAAGGGGCACACTCTGGACTTTATTATCTCAAAGGGTCTGAATATCTTTACGGTTGTGGTGACTGATGTTGCACTCTCTGACCATTCCTGTGTTTTCTTTGAGAGCTCTATTTCTGTTCACGCAAATGTTCAAAAAGAGGTAACCACAAAGCGATATTTAACTGAAAATACTCGGGAAATATTTACTCAGAATGTTTCTTCCACACGTGCCCTTGCTAACATCTCAGTAAATGAGCTAGTAGATCATTTTAATTCAAAAATAAAAAATTGTATAGATGCCATTGCTCCAACTAAGGTAAACGAAGTGACTGGCAAGAAAATATCTCCATGGAGAAAGGCCATGACTGTGAGAACAGAAAAAAAAGTGTCAAAAGGCTGAACGCAGGTGGCGAAAAACAAATCTCCAGGTTCATTTTGAAATCTAAAAAGAGCGACTTGGCCTTTATAATTTGGAATTGAAAAAAATCCACGACAGTCTTTCTTCTTTGACATAATTGCCAAAAACAAAAAAAACGCACGTGCCTTGTTTGCAATGCAACTTGCAATGACTTTGCCTTCTTCACTGACACAATTCAGAAAATCAGACAAGCAGTCAGTGCCTCTGTATCAGGTGTTTTTTCACAGGCCCTGAAAACTGCAGTCATTAAACCGTTCTTTAAAAAGAATAATCTAGATGCTTCAGTAATGAACAATTACAGGCCCATATCAAACCTCCCATCTTTAGGTAAAATCATTGAAAAAGTTGTTTTTCAACAGCTGAGTAATTTCTTGAATTTAAATAACTGTTTGGATGTGTTCCAGTCAGGCTTTCGACCAAACCACAGCACTGAGACTGCTCTTGTTAAGGTCTTCAACGATATCCACTTAAGTGGCAGAACTTCAGTGTTAGTATTATTAGATCTCATCTCCATGCTACCACTGGCTCAGATAATGAAAAATAACAAAATAAGTTACCATAGCTATACTGATGACACACATTTAAATAACCATTTCACCAGGAGACTATGCTCCAATTCAAACACTGAGTAAGTGCATTGAACAAATCAGTGAATGGTTGCGTCAGAACTTTCTCCAATTAAACAAAGACAAAACTGAGGGAATGGTTTTTGGAGCCAAGGCAGAACGTATAAAAGTTAGTGCTGAGCTTCAGTCTGCAATGTTCAAAACAACAGATAAAACCAGAAATCTAGGTGTAGTCCTGGACTCTGACCTGAGTTTCAACAGTCACATTAAAACAGTTACTAAATCAGCCTACTATCACCTAGAGAACATATCTAGGATTAAAAGACTAATGTCACAGCAGGATTTGGAAAAACTTGTCCATGCTTTTATTACATTACATGTTAGACGCTTTTATCCAAAGCGACTTACATACTCAATACTGTGGGCAATCCCCACAGGAGCAATTTGGGGTGAAGTGTCTTGCCCAGGGGCACAACGACATGCCGACTGCAGTGGCGTTTGAACCTGTGACGCCCTGATCCCAACACCAAGCCTGTATCCACTGCGCCACACGCCTCCACAACGACATGCTGACTGCAATGGGGTTTGAACCTGATCCGAACACTAACTCGCAACCCACTGCACCACACGCCCCCACTATCTTCAGTAGACTCGACTACTGTAATGGTGTCTTTACAGGTTCCACTAAAAAATATATTAGAAAGCTGCAGCTGATTCAGAACGCCGCTGCTCGAGTCCTCACTAACACTAAGAAAGTGGATCAGTCGCTTTGGATGAATTACGCTACTTCCATAATTTAAAGTGGACCTATCAAGCTATATTTGAAACATATATTGTAGGGCCATACCTATACAAAACATGTCTGTGAAGTTGTTTTTTTTCAAAATACCAAACGGATCATTCATTGTAGCCATGCCTCATACTGCTCAAACCCCTCTTTTGAAGCCCTGTTAGAGAAACCCAGATCTTGGGTCCTTAGCTTGAAATAAATAAATAAGAGGAGGCGGAGCTAATGCCTGATCAGAATTCTACTGGAGATAAAGTTAAATTCGGTTGTGATAAAACGCCATCCTGTTTGAACCACGTCAAGGATTATTTCTGAAATAGTATGGAGCTCAAATGCTTTTTCTCTTGCGGGTTTATCACAAGGTGAGTTCCTTTTTTTATTTCCTGCTTTTTAAAAACACATGTGCTCTCCAGTACAGGTTAGCTCTGAGTGTTAGCGAGGCTTGCTAATGTAAACAAAGACGTCCAAAACATGTCGGGCATTGTTTCTGATAGCAACTTTCTGTGGGTCCGCCGCTGCTATTACGTAACAGCGGATGGAATCTATATCCGCTCGTTGTACACCCGTTTTTAAAAGACTTGGGTACGGAGGAAAAGAGACAGGGTTTTATTTTCTGACGCTGCGTGAGTTCCCCGACACACCGGGGACACATATTTATGTATAAAAGACATCACAAAGTGCATTTTGCATGATAGGTCCACTTTAAACAATTATGGTTGGTTGGGAACCCTCATCCTGTGTGACGTATCCGGTTTGAGTACCCCTCTGATTGGCCACTGTGAATGCCACTCGTAATCTCTCCTAACAGCGCTCTTATTATTGTGAGACTCTCGGGGGCAGACGCAACAACTTGCAAGAAACAGCGTCTCCAGGTTTAACATTTAACAACCTATTAATTATGCATACCCACTTAACGGGAAGAAACTCAGCTAACAGACGATATTAATCATTTTACCTACAAGAAAAAGAAGTCCAACAACAAGTCTAAATCAACACTTAGCGAAACGGGCTAACGGCTACTTTAGCACATAACTGGCAAAAACGATCTTTTCTACGTCATGCTGAGATTCCACAGATTCCATTGGTATAAGGTTCATCACTGTACGACCAAAACTCACTGAACTAGCATAGGAAAGAGCAAGAAATGTCATGTTTACATGGATTTATGAACTGCCCCTAATTACCATCCCCCTTCCAGAGACACTCAGACCTGCTTGGTATGACATTGAAGAAGTTACATTAAATAATAAATACAAATAAATTACAATTGAATGACTGTTATGTAATCTTCACATCTTGTAATCACATACTTGGGTGTAATGATTGACCATCTGCTGTCATGGAAAGAGCACATTGAATATCTGTGCAAAAGGACAAAACAAAGAATGTATTTTCTCTGCTGCCTTAGGTCTTTTTGGACGAGCAGAGAAATTCTTCAGTTGTTCTTTACATCTGTGATCGTGTCTGTTCTGCAGTACTGCAAGGCTACCTGGTACAAGTGTTTGTCAACAGCTTTAAAATCAAAACTGCTCCACCTGTTAAAAATCTGCTCAAAGATTGTTGGTCCACCCTGTCAGAGACTTTCTGACTCAGCAGTAGGGCTGCACGATTAATCCATTTTAAATCGAAATTGCGATTTTAAATGATGCAATTAGCAAATTACAAAGCCTGCGTTTTTTTTTCCTTTTTTCTTCTTGTGTGTCAGTCATTCAGACCAATCAGAAGTGCTGTGCTCCATATGTAATAGCCATTGTTAACCAATCAGAAGTGGCCCAAGGTAACTACACATACACCCAACAACAACACTGCACGTTTAACGCCCATGGTGAAGACTTTTCTAGCAACATTCATGGTGTGGATAAATGGCTTCAGCCGATCCAGAAGCAACATTTGACAATTTAGGTACAATCAGTGAAGAGTCTGTGTATTATATTTTATTTAATGAACCGGGTCAGAGAGAAAGACCTGCAGGTGTGTGTGCGTGTGCGTTATCTATGGACACACTTTAGATATATACATCGCAAATTTAATCGCAATATCTGTCAGAACAATTGCAATTAGATTATTTCCCCAAATTGTGCAGCCCTACTCAGCAGACCATAATAACCTGAGAGGCTGTCCAACAACATCATCTGGGACCCAAAACATTCTCTGAACAGCGAATATGAACTGCTACCATCTGATGGAGATTCAATGAAGTCAGACTGAAGCATCCTTTGTGCTCCAGTCAGTCCTCTCAGTAAACACAGAGCTGAATCCAGATCAAAAGCACGCTGAAGGCTCTTTGAGCAGGTTGTCTCTCACTGATCCTGCTGTTATGTTACATGTTTGTTGTTTGTTTTTCATGTATTGTGTCTTGATATTTGTTTATGTTGATGTTACACATGGAGCTGCTGTGATGCAAATCACATTTCAGACTTGATCTGACAAATAAAGTATTATCGTATACAGCAGGGGTGGGGAACCTCCGGCCCCCGGGCCGTATACGGCCGGTGAGACCATTTGGTACGGCCCTCGAGGTAATTTATAAACACCCACAAAAAAGAAAAAAATTAAAGAAATCTAGACCGCAAAATAATTAAACAAGTGAGTGCCTGTTTTTCCTGGCAAAGGTCAGGGTCCTTGAACACAACACAAGCCTAACGTGTCATCACGTGGTATATGTCTGACAGGGGTGTAGTTCTGATGGGGAGCACCGGAATGCAGCTCCGCTCCGGCACTTCCAAAAATTGCAGTACCCATAATAAGGAGCTGTACACATGCTGTAGTTTTTGCGTGGCTGTGTCTAGTTGTAAGCCCAGTGGCGATCTGTCAAACTGATCATACAGTCAATAACTTTGTTGTTATTAGCATCTGGTTAGCTAGCTATGCTAACGAATATAAGAAGCTTTTTCTACAACCAGTGAGGTAAAGGGACATCTTTATATGATCATTATAATTATAAGAGAATAAAGTAAACAGGTATAAAATACTATATGACAGTAAAAAAAAGTTGTCATTAATAAACAAGAATACAGTTTGAAAGGGGAGTGATTTGTAAAATATCCATAAAGAAAAAGAAGTTCTGTTTCATATGGGTGCTGAGAGATGTATCCATAGATCTACTAATGTTGCTCTCAAAGTGCACCAGATTGATGCTTTTAACTTCAACATTTAAAAAAGATCTTCCCGGACCCCGCTAGAGGAGGTTAGGTCCCCCACACTTAAATCATGTTCACATGGATAGGAGTCTAAATATATTTGCACACATCTTGTGTCCATATCTTTCTGTTTTGGTGGTCATGCCACAACCGTGCACGTGCATGCATGCGTGAGTCATGGCAAAATATCTGGATTGAGAGGTTGCTTTGTCTTTGCACAGCATGAAAGAAAGGTGAAATGAGTGGGCCGTGATTTTAGTATTTTTAAGCAGAGGTCAATGATTTGTACGGCCCTCGGAGGATGTTGAAAACATTGAAATGGCCCCTGAGAGGAAAAAGGTTCCCCACCCCTGGTATGCGGCAACGTTCTAAGCTATATCTAACCATACAGTGCATTCATATTGTATTTTCTAAACAGGTTGTGATCTTTCATTTGGGGATAACAGTGATAGGAATATATTGTGATGAAGTGCACACTGACCTGAGCTCCAGGGGTCTCTTTGTTCTCCTCCATGCTGCTCTCAGTGCTCCTTCTCCGGCTGTGTCTCTGAAATAATAAACACAACTACAGCTGACACAAACAAGACAACTCAATACAACCCACAGACACAACAAAACTAATCTACAGCTACTTTGTAGGGTCATAGCAGAGGTGAGAAGTAACTAAGTACATTTACTCAAGTACTGTACTTAAGTACCATTAAGAGGTACTTTTACATGACTTGAGTATTTCTATTTAATGTTACTTTGTACTTTTAGAACAATTCAGAGGTTAATGGTGTACTTTTACTCCACCATATGTATTTAACTTGAAGCTGTCTGTGTGGTGTTCAGCAAACAATCTGTATCTGAACACAAATAAAACAAAAGAAATCATCATAGACTTCAGAAAGCACCGTCCAGAACACGCCCCCCTTCACCTCAATGGAGAGAGAGTGGAGAGGGTCTCCACCTTTAAGTTCCTGGGGGTTCACATCTCGGAGAGCCTCAGCTGGACAGCACACACCACTGCAGCAGTTAAGAAGGCCCAGCAGCGACTACACTTCCTGAGGGTGCTTCGGAGAAACCGACTTAACAAGAAGCTGCTGGTGTCCTTCTACCGGGCGACCATCGAGAGCGTGCTGTCATACTCCATCTCGGGGTCAATATTTTTAACTATTTATTCCCCCGTATGATTGTATGTCCTATTGCTGTGTTTTTTGGTGTTATGTATTTGTTTTAGGGCTGCAACAAACGACTAATTTGATAATCGATTAATCTATCGATTAATGAAACGATTAATCGATTATTCGGATCGTTAAGGTTTTAACTGTACTACTACTTATATCGATACTGCTTATCGATCCGGTACTTTTAACGATAGTATTAATGGTTCTTTTGACAAGAAATAAGCTAACTAAACAAATTGTGAACAAAACTAACATCGCTTTTTATTTTAATTAAATGCATAATATTTCACATCAAAAGAAACAACAATGTTTTAACAAATCGTATTAAATAATGTGATGACAGAACTGTGAACAGAATAGCTGAAACTTTAACAAAATAAATAACTCTCCTCTAATCATTAACCCATGTTTTTATAACTGAGTTAACTCGGTGTGTTGCTGCTAGCATACATAACACCTGACGTGGAAACGTTCCTCGTGGACGGGGCTACAGAGCTACTAGAAAGACAGTCGAACCCGGTGCATTTCTCCGTCTGGATCTGGAGCACTTTTGCTAAATGTTTAGACAAATTGCTCGTGTTACCGCCCTTACATGCTAAACTCTTATTGCACTTTTGGTAACGAGCATTGTCCACATCGAGACGGCTAAAGTTTAACCACACCTCGGAGCGCGTTCTCTCCGCCATCTCCTCTGTGTGTGTGTGTTGCATGCATGTAGCAGCTACGTGTGTGTGTAAACTGCCCCGCCCCCTCGCAAGCAGGCGGGGGAGAGATCTCTCGTCTGAATTGGGAAGATCGAAAATACATTATAGACGCATTTTGTAGTCATATTGCATATTAGAAACGGAGTTGGTGACACTAAGACTGCGATATAACGTTTATGTAGCAATAATAGATATGACATGTTTTAAATGTCTCCTGTACCGATAAAAAAGAGCGATAACGTTGGAGCTTAACGGGGTGTAGAACACATGTGATGACGTCACCAACGAATCGACGAATGAATTAGTTGCCAACTAATTTGGTAATCGATTTTAATCGATTAAGTCGATTAGTTGTTGCACCCCTAATTTGTTTGTATATTTTTTGCACACCGGGACAGAGTTGCACTCTGCATCTCGTTATACTTTGTGTATAGTGACAATAAAAGGCTTTAACTTTAACTTTAACCTGTTAAGCGCGGCACTCAAGAACTTTACTTAAGATTCCAGTCTACGAGAATCTTAGGTTATATACGTATAAAGGCCCTGACACACCGGGCCGATTCCGGCCGTCGATGAGTGTCCTGTCGCCCTACTCAGATTGGTGTGTACAGCACCATAGTTTCTTTTCGGCCATGCCGACACCTTCCGCAGCCGATTCAACATGTTGAATCGGAAGGCAGTCGGCAGAATAAATCACTCTGATTGGCTGTTTAGCTTAGCGAATCAGTGCATGAGAAGCGAAACGGAAGTGAAGAAGGCACACACAGACGGCTATTATTTTTCATTTTCCAGTACCGCACTAAACATGTTTTCGATAAGTCGTTATGTGAAACAGTCTGTGATGGACGAGAGTGAAAATGGAATGCACGCCATTTGTTGTTTGTGTACATCACGCAGTCTGTCTTCCGGTTTCCTCTTTTGAATGACGAATACACACTACCGCCACTTGCTGGTTAGGAGAGTTATTGACACTCACGCATGCGCAGTGTGTACGTGCTATTGGCTGTCGGCTGAAGTCTTTGCGGTGTGTTCCAGTGCGACTTTTTTGGCAAAGACTCAGGAGACGTGAGGCGACACAACAATCGGGTCCGTCGGGACGTGTTCTTTGGTGTCAGTTTGGTGTGTCAGTGCCTTTAGAGCCAGTATTTTGTTTTCATAAGAAAGGCCACCTAATTGTGACGTCTGTAATCAACACACTATAAAAGACTACAATTCCCACGGCGCCTGCTCTAACTTGTCATCAACTAATATCTCACAGTAATTTTAATCAGTGTGTATATTAATCACCTCTGTGGTACAGCCTGTGCTGGAACAATGTTTTATATGCAGGATTTTATACTGTTTTAAACTGTTTTAATACTGTATTGACACTGTTTTGATACTGTATTGACCAGCGGCGTCACCTGGCCTGGGCATTCGGGGCTTTAGCAGGGACCGTGTTGTTAGCATCTGGTTAGCTAGCTGCACTAACGGACATAAGGAGCTGTTTGTTCCACAACAAGCTGGAGGAGAGTCCTCCTGACAGACTGAGAGGCTCATGTGAGCTAAAGGACTCTCTGAGTGTTTGGATAGTTAACTTTAGTCTAAGTTATCTCAGTGGGTCTCAAACGGTTTGGTCACTCACAAATTATGTGAAAGATTATTTCCGAGGCACACCTTCATACGATCATTATAGTCAGGGCTGCCAACCCTCATGCATTGAGCGTGAGAGTCACGCAATTAACCCATATCTCACTCACGCCAAGTTTTCGTCCAAAATAAATGTATATAAAAATAAAGTGAAGGAACAGCAAACCGAGCGGTCTACGAAATGAGACTGTCTTCCGGCTTAGTTCAGTAAAGTTGGAACGATATTGGAAGATTCGGATTTCACGGATCAATAACTCATGAACAAAACGTTATTCAGACACAAATTACTTCTCCTAAGTACCGTGGTAAGGTTGACAACGAACAACAATCATATTTTGATAAAATAAAAAGCCAATACGCGCCGTCCTCCGAGCGGGACACGTTACATTGGTCTCTATCCGCAGCCGGAGAAGAAACGAGTGATCAGGGACCGTCTACAAAGTGCAACTCCCAAAAGAGAGAATATAATATTCAATCATTATTATACAGTATATTTCTACCAAACTCACTATTTGCATTGTTGTTGTTGGCATCTGGTTAGCTAGCTGCGCTAACGGATATTATAAGCTGTTCCTAAAACAAGGAAAGGGAGAGCTCTCTCCTGTCCAGGCCCGGTTCTACGGGGGTGCATAAGGGTGCATTGCACCCTCAGTTGAGGCGTTATGCACCCTCATTTGAAAAATGAAAAGTGAAAGAAAAAAAAATTAAAAGTGAACAAAAAAAATATCTAAAGTGAAAAATATTACATATATAATAACAATAATAATAATAATTGTAGTAATAATAATAAGAAGAAGAAGAAGAAGAAGAAGAAGAAGAAGAAGAAGAAGAAGAAGAAGAAGAAGAAGAAGAAGAAGAAGAAGAAGAAGAAGAAGAAGAAGAAGAAGAATATAGTCAATGATGGACATCAGAAAATGGTTAAAACAACCAGCCCTTATCGACCAGCAGTAACACTGCATCTACTGCAGGTAATAACAGTTCAGATCATGGGGACATTACGTTACCCGCGGCCACTGTCGTGGACACTAACGCCCGACTCGCCGGCTTTGCCCACCTCGCCCACGGAGGCGGAGCAGCCGCAGCGGTCTTCTTTGCCCCAAACACCGCCACCCCTCGGCGGCCCGCAAGTGCCAGAGGACCTCTGCAAAACAGAGCCTGCCCAGGTATATTTAAAAAAGTACCCAACTCGCCTGTACAGTGGGGTGAGGTGCTCATTTTGCAGCTCACGGTTTCAAAACAGAGATTGGCTGGAATATTCCTGTAAAAAAGATGCCATCTTCTGCTATGCATGTAGACATTTCGGTTCAAATACGTCAGATGCCTTCACCACAACTGTACCAGAGTACCAACTGCTGTCTCCTGGTACTCATCTGAGTTACTCACTCACTATAAATGAAATACTATATGGCAGTAAAACAAGAATAAAGTTTAAAAGGGGAGCGATTTGTAAAATATCCATAAAGAAAAAGAAAATCTGTTTACAGTTCTGTTTCATATGGGTGTTGAGATGTATCCATAGATCTCTTCATTTTGCTCTCAAAGTGCACCAGATTGATGCTTTCAACGTCAATATTTTTAAAAAAAATCTTTCCGGGGGAGCATGCCCCCGGATCCCCCTAGAGGAGGTTAGGTCCACTCCCCACATATAAAAATAGCACTTTACCATTGCACCCTCTCTAATCTTAGATGCACCCTGAGTCATTTTGTTCTGGAACCGGGCCTGCTCCTGTCAGACTGAGAGAGATAACTACAGCTCAGTGAGGTAAGGGACTCTCTTGAATGTTTAGATACTAGATAACTTTAGTCTAGTTATCTCAGTGGGTCTCAAACGGTTTGGTCACCATTTATGAGAATAGATGAAAAACAGTTATGAAAAACTATATACATATAACAGTAAAACAAGAATACAGTTTAAAAGGGGAGCATTTGTAAAATACCCATAAAGAAAAAGAAAATCTGTTTCCAGTTCTGTTTCAAATGGGTGTTGAGAGATGTATCCATAGATCTCTCCATGTTGCTCTCAAAGTGCACCAGATTGATGCTTTTAACTTCAATATTTAAATACAAATATCCTCCTATAGAGGAGGTGAGGACCCTCCTATAGGAGGTTAGGTCCACTCCCCACTTGTAAAAATAGCACTTCTTTACCCCTGCTTACACCTATATGCCGTGAGCTGATTATCGAGCCTTCATTGTAACAGTCGCGGGTGTACTGTATGTGTGTGTGGGGAGTGTTGCAGTAGAACATTCCACTGTAGCGACCGGTACATTAATGGGAAACCCTACATGTTTGAGCACCCTTTATGAAACGTCAAGCTACCCCACAGCTCCCCCAAAAGAAAATCTCTGGCTCTGCCACTGTGGGCTAAGCCCAGAATGTTTCCAGGTCCATGAAACGCCCCTGGTATTGACACTGTTTTAATACCACTTCAAACACTGTTTTTAACACTATTTTAATACTGTTTTTACCCCTGGCAGAAGCAACTAGCTCCCATCAGCTCCTGCTAGCTCCCGTTAGCTCCCGGTGCTAACTCACCTGAACGAAGGTTGTTTTCCCGCATCCCGCCATCCCGGTGTCTTCCCTTGGTGTCCAGGTGTCTTGTCCCGGTGTACCGGTGTCTCTTGAGGCCAATAAACCCTCCCGGTTCTCCGGTAAATCCTCCGGAGCTGCGGAGGCCATGATGTCTGATGTTGTAGTGAATTGCCGTAAAGACACTAGTACTGTCGCAAAATGTGAGGTGTCGGAGTACACTTAGTGACCGCCAGAGGGAGCCAAATACCTTATGTAGAATGATCGAGGGTCGAGTATCTTTTACGACTCAGGTTTATTCAACAGTAAGTCAAGACATTACAGTAGGCAGAGACATCGAGAAGGGTCCAGCTGCAGCCGCAGCCAGTCGGTGGAGGTTGAACCTGTAGGAAGCTGTTGGAAGCTGTACTTCCAAATATGGTCAGAAGAGAGCGCGCCCAACACGTGATACGCTGACGCAAGGATTCATGGGCCCTTTCTCATTTCACTAATTCCCCTCCTCGACTCCTATCATCGAGACTTAGTCCCGCCCACAGGAGATGCGAGCGGAGGAGCCGAGGAGGAGAACCGAGGAGAGTCCATTAATGATGACAGGAGGCACAGCAGCACTCTGTCTGATGGACAGATGTGTCCATGATGACTTATATATTTACTTTTAATTCATTCACAGTGCGGTATAATGAGACAATAACAGGCTACAGATGCGGACACACACACATATATAT
>NW_027262480.1:1170017-1192007 GCF_902827115.2 Pseudochaenichthys georgianus
ACATTGTAAGATCAATTGAGATTGTGTATGAGGCATCAATGTCAGATCACATTCCTTTTATAATGTCACTAGATTATGATAGTCTCCCTGAGATGTCTCAGGAGGTTAAACATGCCTGTACCAATAAAGTGGACTGGTCCAAGCTCACAAATGAGGATAGGCTATTGTACTATGGGAGAACTGATGTCCTATTGAGTGATGTATATCTACCCAAACTCTGTGTGTTGATGTGGGTTGTAATGAAAGCTCTCACCGTGAAGACCTCTGTAACATGTATGATTGTATTGTGGGAGCTGTATGGGAGGCCAGTAGACCGTGCTGTACCTACTCTAGGAAGAGACACAACGTCAAGCCAGGGTGGAATAAACATGTGGCTGATCAATACGCTGAAGCCAAGAATGCTTTTGGGGCCTGGGTCCAGGCAGGAAGGCCCAGAGAGGGGCCTGTCCTGGATCTCAATAAGCGTACACATGCTAGATATAAATATGCAGTTCGTTATGTCAACAAACATACAGAAACATTGAGAGCCGACTCTATGGCTGAAAAGCTCCTTCATAATGATGTGACTGGCTTCTGGAAGGAGGTCAGAGCTCTGAACAGGGCCAGTACGTCGTTACCGTGTACCATAGAGGGAGTTTCTATGGTAGTTTCTAATAGTTATCACTTCCTCCTCCAGCACCTGGACACAGCAGGAACCTACGCCAGGATCCTGTTTGTGGTCTTCAGCTCCGCCTTCAACACCATCATCCCTGCTCTGAGTTGTGGAGGCAACATTACTCTACTACACTTAATTGTGTTAAAAGTGACCCCTACAAAGTTGGTAGTGTTGTGAAAAGTGACACAGTGGGAATCACAGCTAAAGAGGTTTATCGAGCAATTGCACAGCGAGCTGATAACAAAGCATGCGGCTCTGACCGAATCACTGCAGAGCACCTTAAACTGGCAAGCCCGAAGGTTGCAGTTCTTCTTGCCATTTGTTTTACCGGCCTCATGACTCATGGTGTGTTGCCAGACTCCATGTTGACTGTTACTTTGGTCCCTGTCATTAAGGACAAAGCGGGCAAGGTAGGGAGCTTGGATAACCATAGACCAATTGCTCTGGCCAGTGTGTTATCCAAAGTCCTGGAAAGAATTTTGTTGGATAGACTATGTTCTTATTTATGTACCTCAGATAACCAGTTTGGCTTCAAGGCTAAGCATGGTGCTGAGCTATGCATCTATGCTTTGAAGGAAATGGTAGAAACATATAGAAGACAGAATTCCACTGTTCTGATTGGTTTCATTGATGCCTCTAAGGCTTTTGACCGAGTTAACCATCATAAACTGTTTTTAAAGTTGAGACAAAGAGGTGTGCCCAACAGTATAATTAGGATCCTGGCTTATTGGTATGCCAACCAGAGCATGCGGATCAAATGGGGGAATGCAGTCTCGGCGCCATTTGGTGTTGGTAATGGAGTCCGCCAGGGGGGGCTCCTCTCACCATGCCTTTTTAATATCTATATGAATGATCTATCAGATGATTTAAGTGTCTGTAAAACAGGGTGTGTGATTGGTAATGTTATTGTAAACCATCTTATGTATGCCGATGATCTGGCAATTGTTTCTCCTAGCAGTGCTGGTTTTCAACAGTTGCTAAATGTTTGTTCTGATTACGGAGTCAAATTTGACGTTAAATACAATGCTAAGAAGAGCGCTGTAATGATCTACAGAGCAAAAGGGGATAAGAACCTTTGTTTTCCAACATTCTATCTATCAGGACAGGTGCTGTCTGTTTGCTGTAACACGAAGTATCTGGGACACATCATCACAGATGAAATGGCTGATGATGATGACATGTATAGACAGCGGCGTGTCTTATATATACAAGCCAACATGTTGGCTAGAAAATTCTCTTGGTGTTCAGATGAGGTTAAGGTGAACCTCTTTAGAGCTTATTGCACTCCTCTCTATACTGCCCCCTTGTGGGTCAAGTATAAGAAGGAGAGCCTCCGGAAGCTCCAGGTTGCATATAATGACTGTTTGCGTAGACTGCTTAGAAAACCAAGGTGGTGCAGTGCAAGTGAAATGTTCTGTAAAGCACGAGTCAACACGTTCCATGCTCTCCTGAGAAATCTGATGTACAGATTAATCTGTCCATTGAATGTTTCTCATAACTCTGTCATTATGCTGCTTTCAAATCCGTGTTTCAGTACTGTACGATACCAGTCACCTCTGTGGAAACATTGGTATGGCTGCCTTTTTTAGTTTGTATTTGAGTGTTGTATGTTTTGTAATAATGGACCAAGAGTCTCTTTAAATAAAGATGATGATGATGTATGTTGTGTAACAAAGGGTTACCATGACAGCTGTGATGTTCACTCTTTTGACAGAGCACCAGTGGACAGTGAAGACTATGGAACAGAACATGTGATGGCTTTGTGTGGAAAGCTGCTGAAGCCAGCCGGTGACTCCTCATCAGTCTCTCCAGGCAGCACCCAGCTATTCTTCCATCTTGCAGATGAAAAGACTTTGATATGTGAGTAATAACTAACTTGTCTCTAACATAATATTGAATGTCAGTGTTTCCCCTAGGTTTACTGCTGATATATTCTTTAAATCCTCTGGAGCAGAGTGAGGAGCTGTGGATTATTGTTATTGATTAATGCATCAGTGTTTCTTAGGGTCAAAAACACTAAACTCAACTTAAAATGAAAGCGTTGAGTTTATTTAATAAAAGAGCTCATGTTCAATGTGAAAAGTGACCGTAGATATAGATTAGTTGCAATTTGGTGCTATATGATATATTTTAAAATAAATAATACAAAATATATATGGGTTAGGGTTAACCCTATCCAGTGGTTAGTTTTAAGGTAAGCTCCACTGTTTTTTTATTTTTATGTATATAAGGAGCAATTTCCATAGACCCCCATGTTAAAATGCCCAACTTTACAGCAGAAGAAAACATGTTCTATCCCTGTCTCCATACATTTTTATTATCGATATAGTTAGATTCCACCTTCATATTATGGATCTGTGAGTGAATTGTTTTCTAACAAGACGCTTTTATTTATATTAGGTCCTTACAGTTTTTGCATAGATTAGGGCGTGGTCACGTTGATGGACACGTACATGCCTCACTGTCAGCTAACAGCAACTTGTCCACTCTGCTAGGCTACAACCATAGAGGCTACAACGTTAGTTAGTCATAGTACTGTACTTGACCCTTTAGCTTTAGCCGTGTTCGTGGTGATATACCAGACAATTAACATGTCGTGCTGTGCGCTCGAATGTACTAACAGAACTTCCAAGAAGTCTACTCTCACCTTTTTTCGGTGAGTAAAATGATAATATTATACATGTTTGTTAACCCCGTTAGCAGGTGTTTGTGTGTTTGTTAGCTTAGCTTGTTATGTAGCTTATTAGCCAGCTAAGGACGTAACCCTTTATACATGTGCATATATATTTACAGTTTAGTTTATGATTCAGCTTTGGGTAAGACTTTTATAGTCTATGGCTATGACGCCCATAATGCTAAATGGGAGCAAATGTTAAAAGGGGACCCAATTATCCCAGTGGTGGCCACCGGAGTCTGCCGCCGAAGCTAACCGGAGCTGTAGCTAGCCCTTTGCGGCTCCGTTAGCTTCGGCCAGCGGCGGAGCCCGGCATTATAACTGGAGATCAAGGAATGCAGCGAAACGCGGAATTGGTTCGCCTGCAGCCCGCTATAGTATTAGCTAAAGAAATAATGTTGAACAAGGCTTATTAAGCTGAACATCGCCACAATTGTTCTGCTATGTATCGGTACTTATTTTATTTTCTTAACGTGTGAATGACAAGCATTAAGAATAACAATAAATAGCTATTTATCTTGCACATTGTCTCGTTTGATTATGAATGTAACATTTATATAGTGGAACTACACTGTTTTATCAAAACCAAAGTGCCACGCAGTAACTTGGTAGGCCCATGCATGTATTTCAGCAGGAAATGTGCAACCTAGATTACATTTACCAACACAGACTATATAGAAATATTTGTAAAAGTTGTTCATGCGTTATTAAGTGAACATGGCATTAACCCTCCTGTTATCTTTGGGTCGGTTTTCATGTATTTTTGAATAAAGGTTTCCTTTAGGTGATCCAGACAGGCTGGACCAGTGGGTGCTGAACATCCGGAGCAATAAATGGACCCCCAACGTTTCTTCTTGCCTGTGCAGTGCACACTTTGAGAGTCATCCCTTCAGCACGGACTCATGGGTACAGATCCTTTTTTTAAAAATAAATAACTTGGTTCCATTTGTGAGTGTAAATTGTTGTTACTAATTAAATACATGTTATACATCATACAATGCTAAATAATTGTTATGGCACAGCTTGCACATCAGTGATGAGTAATGTTCTTTTGATTAAAGGCCAAATTAAGATTTTGCCAGTTAAGTAAAGAAACATAGAAATCGATTTTTTTGCAAACCATCACATTTATCTTCAATTTATGCAAAGACTCTTTATCATAGATAGAGAATTGCCATTTCCCCCACATACTCTATGTTAAAAACAGATGAATTATATTACCTTTTTTTACATTATTTTAATAGCAACATTCATTCATCTGTTGTCATCTTATAACTTATTTATCTTAACAGCTATCACTGTAAAAAAATGATTTAATTTAATTTTACTATACAATATTTATCTTTACATTTTGTTCTTGCATATGTCTTATTATATTTACGTGTTTATAGATTTTTGCCTGCACTAATTTATTATTCTTAATTTAATTTAGAATTTATTTTATTGTTTTATGTCTTAGATAACTGCTCAGATGGTCCGCCCAGTAGTAATAGTCAGATCGCTACTCCTGCTGATTTTAAAGCTAGGTCTGGGTTGGGTTTAATCCACTTGAATGTGTGCAGTCTGTTAGGTAAACTAGATTTTGTCCGTATCTGGGCAAAATCGACTGACGCTGACGTCATTGTCTTATCTGAAACATGGCTAAATAAGTCTATTTGGCCTCTGACATTGCCTTAAATGGTTTTAATGTGTATCGTACCGACCGGCCTAATAAAGGTGGTGGCGTTGCAATTTATGTTAAGAATAAGTTCAGTGTAACCACATTAGTTTCCAAATCGATCAGTAAGCAATTTTTATTTTTAGCCTTAAATATAGAAGTGGCAAAGGGTCAACAGGTCATGGTGGTGGGCTGTTACAGACCCCCCTCAGCTGTCAAAGACTCCTTGTCTTCACTAGCAAATCTTTTATCACAACTAGACTACAAGGAAATAGTCCTACTTGGAGATTTTAACTGGGACTAGTTAACTGCAGTGTCAGAGGATTTTAAAAACCTTTGTATCTCATTGAATGTTACTCAGATTGTTGACAGTCCTACTCGCCCTAATATTAAGTCCCCTAATAAATCCTCCCTAATTGATCTCATTTTAACTAATGTTCCCCATAAATATTCATCTGTGGGAGTATTTGCAAATGATTTGAGTGATCACTGTGTTGTAGCCACAATTAGGGACACTAAGGTCTAAAAGGTTAAACGTCGCATTATCATCAAGAGAGACATAAAACATTTTGTGGAGCAGGGTTTTGATCTGTTTCATTTTGATTGGGGTAAAATCGATCTGTGTGCTGATGTGGAAACCGCATGGTCTTATTTTTATCTTGGTTTTATGGAGATCATTGATAGACATGCACCCCTGCGTACATTTAGAGTAAAGGGACGAGACAATCCTTGGTTTTCTGCTGAGCTGTCTCGTCTCCTTCATGAGAGAAACAAGGCCTGGGCAAAGGCGAGGCAATCAGGCTCAGAGATAGAGTGGCTGCGTTTTAGGCAGCTAAGGAATAGCTTCACTTCAAATGTCAAAAGTGCAAAGTCGAAGTACTATTTGTCAGTTACCACAGAAAACCTAAATAATCCTAGGACATTTTGGAAAGCAATAAAATCGATATCAACCGGTGAGATCCGTAATGAGCTACCTCCGTGCCTTACCACAGCATCTGGCTCTATATCGGACAGGGCCACTATGCTAAATTGCTTTAATGAGCATTTTGTGTCCTGCGGTTCTATGTTTGATTCGGTGACTAACTCTGCTTCTGTGAACACTACAGTCTGTGACTCTGAACAACGTGGTCTGGAAAACCCTTTCAGTTTTACTCCTTTTACTGTCAATGTTGTTCATGAAGCCTTATCTAAGCTAGATCCTAGGAAACCGGCTGGCCCGGACAACTTAGAACCTTTCTTTTTAAAGATAGCTGCAGATTGTATTGCTCCACCTCTTACTTCTCTTTTTAACCTCTCCCTCAGCACAAATACAATTCAAAAAGTATGGAAGTCTGCTTATGTCTTGCCTTTACTGAAAGGAGGGGAGGCAACTATTTTAAATAACTATAGGCCAATCTCTAAATTGTCAGTTCTGGCTAAGGTTCTTGAACGCCTAGTGAGTGAACAGGTAAAGGAGTTTTTATGTACAAATGACATCCTGTCTAAACATCAGTCAGGCTTCAGAAAGAAACACAGCACCATCACTGCCACGATGAAAGTGGTGAATGACATTACTAGTATTTTAGATAATAAGCAGAGTTGTGCAGCTCTGTTTATTGACCTTTCCAAAGCGTTTGACACCGTTGATCATCGCATCTTAAAGCAGAGGCTACTCAGTATTGGCATATCCAGCCTTGCAGTGGGGTGGTTTGTGAACTACCTCTCTGAAAGGTCCCAATGTGTTCACTTTGATGGACTGTCTTCTGAGTGGTTAAACATTTCTAATGGTGTACCACAAGGTTCTGTTTTAGGACCACTTTTATTCTCCATATATATTAACAGCGTAGGTGATAATGTGGATGAAACTACTTTACATTTTTATGCGGATGATACTGTGATGTATTGTTCAGGTCCCACCATTAAGGAGGCTGTTGTTAAATTACAGGCTGTTTTTAACACTATTCAGACTCAGTTCTCTGAATTAAAGCTTCTTTTAAATGTGGATAAAACCAAGGTAATGCTCTATTCAAAAGCAAAAAAAGACACCAGAGCCTGTTTTAGATATGGTAACTACGCAAGGAACAAAACTTGAAGTTGTTGCCTGTTACAAATACCTTGGTACCTGGCTTGATGATTGTCTCTCTTTTAAACTTCATGTCAATAACCTGCTAAAAAAACTGAGGGTTAGGCTAGGGTTCTTTTTCAGAAACAAGTCCTGTTTCTCGCTTGAGGCCAGGAAAAGGCTAGTCACTGTGACCTTTGTGACAAACTGTAAAGCATTAACCCATCACTGTACCCTGTATGCAAGGGCTGGTTTGCTTTCACTAACTGTACGGAGGCTCAGTCACTGGTACATTTTTATATACAAAGCCATGTTAGGGAAACTTCCATCTTATATCTGCTCCCTGATCTCACGGAGAATTGTAAGTGGCTACTGCCTGAGATCGAATGCTGTGGTTTTATTAAATGTGCCAACTGCTAGGACTGTCTTAGGGAAGACAGCTTTTAGATGCGCAGCTCCTCTGTCTTGGAATAGTCTGCAAATTAAATGGAAACTGAACAATCTGGTGCCACTAAATGTTTTTAAAGCTCGGTTGGATGCTACTCAATCGGAAGCTATTGGTACCTGTTTATGTGGATAATTTTGTAAATGATGCTGTATGATGTCCTTTTGTTGTTCTATTTATGTTTTTATGTTTCATGTGGAACTACTTGAGCAGGTCTCCCTTGGAAAAGAGATCAATGATCTCAATGGGATTTTATCTGTATAAATAAAGGTTTGAAATGAAATGAAATAACTAAGTTGCATTGTTGGAGGAGCTCGGGACAGATGATTTGCATTGCCATTCCTACACTGTAGCCTATGTGCTATGACATCAATCCTTTGAATCTGAATCTTGGAAACACGTAATTGTTGAATGGATTAACTGCATAGTTAACATAATGCACTCTTACATTTAAAACAACATTATTCAAAAGAAAGTTGAATATCTACAGACCTCAAAAAGTTATTTTATGTGTTTTTGTTTATTGTTTTTATTAGGGAAGGAGATGCCTGAAAAACACTGCAGTGCCCACCATTTTGTATTTCACCAAAGAACAACAGCCTGGAAGGAGAAGCAGGTGAGTAGCAATGACGAGGTCAGTGGCAGTCCTAGTTCGACTGTTAACAGCAAGGAGGAGGAGGTTGCAGATGGAGACCATGGTAGTGGTGAAAACAGTCTTGCTGCTGATCAGAGCAATATCATTATGATACAAGGCACGCCTGAAGAAGCCTTTGTTGTTCCACATGTGGAGCGTAATGACGTTCCAACAGCCAATGCTTGTGAGGAAGATGTTGGTTTGGGTAGCAGCAGTCAACACACAGACTCCGCCTCTGTTCACTCTTACACTTGGGCTTTAAACCAAGACGGGTCATACTGAAGAGTTTGTGCACACATTTATAACATGTGATCTTTCTTTCATGTAGGACGCTTGAGGGAAGTTGCAACGCCTCGGCCAATGGGATGTCTTCTCCACGTGAAAGACATTGAAGGCATCATTTATAACTTGAGACCATTTTCCAAAAGTTATGACTTGTATTGGCTTAGGCAGTAATGGATTACATCTAACACAAATCAAGATCGTATCGAAAAAAAGGAAAGTGTAATCCTTCGATACAGAGGAAGAGATGTAATCGCATTAGTTTGACTTTTCTAATAATAGGGAAACTCAGGATTACAATCTTATTCAAAACCTAAAAAGAGCATATAGTGCTTGTTGTAAAATGATCAAATGGTATCTCTTCTCTGGAAGCGGTACTGTTCTGTAGGCTAATACTTGTGAATCTGTACACCTACTGCCTGAATCTGCTTTATGGTATTATATTATACATTTCAGTAAACACATCATATTCATATTTGTTCTCTCCTGTGTTTATTTGCATTGCATTTGATATTGAGGTAATCCAAAAGAAAAATAAAGTTATCACGTTACATTACTTTTATATCTTGATACTCACATGAAGTTACTGGTTGTGTTTTTGGCAAGTAGCCCTCCCAACCCTGTGCATAAGTTATATCATTTTAATTACTGATACAGGTGTTGCACATCTTTCATTTATGTTCTAGTGTACTTGAGTCATAAAATGATTCTAAACCTTTACTTTTCATAAAATGCAAGATGTAACTTTCAATGTGTGTTTATCACATTTTCAATGTGAAATAGATCTGATTAAACAAAGAGTAAAAGCACAATCTTAAATGTTGACATTTATCATGTTCCGATGCTTATTATTAATGTAGTGGTGTTATAAACAAAATGTTGTCCTAAAGTAAATTAAGATGTTTTTTATTTGTTGACAAAAGATTTAAAGTTGATGCTCACAACATGTGGGAACATTTATGGAGAAAAATGTTTCTATTGTAAAACAAATATGTATCTGCATTGTCACTGATAAATGACAGCGTAGTATTCATTGTCAAGATTTTGTGTTTTTAAACTTGGGACTCTTTTGAGACTGCTCCGGCTTGGGAAAAGATTTCAGCCTTAATGTGTAATGTTTTCTGTATTGTATGGTAAGCTTATCCTTTCATTTGATAGTCCCATTTGGATGTGATAGCTAACATTTTCAGTAAGCAGTAGACAAAAGAAGTGAAAATATGAATGTAATTTATTTTCAATATTTACATAAATACAGAATTATTTTAACAAATAAAATAACAAAAAAGATCATAACAAATACAAAATAAAAGGTTTGACAGACACCCATGCCCAGCATGGGCCTGGAGAGCTGCAGAGTCCATTGGGGGAAGAGGGATGGTGGGATGTGGGGAAGAGGAAGAGCAGCCATGTTAACAGTGTTATGGCTACAGATGTAATATCTAACTCAACATTAGCCATGACAGTCTGGGCTTAGCAAGGGCCTTAGAATACATACTCTAAAGGCCAAATCCAAAGACAGTGATACTGACATTTTAGCAGTTCACAGTCTTTTGAGGTGGTCTTTCAGGCAATTGGCTAGTGACTTTAAAAAAATATATCATTTCCCCTAGGGGTGGAATGAACTCCATCTCGCAAAAACAGCCCAGGACTGTCATGTCTAATGTTGGAGTGGTCAACAATGGCACCATTTAGGCTATGAACAAAAGAAGCCATCACACTGTTAACAAACTTCCGGGCCTTGTCCATTTTGACAGGATTTGCACCAGCCCTCCACCGGCACCTCTGGTTGATCTGGGAGAGCATGATCTTCAAGCCAGGGTGCCGATGGTGAAGCTGGTGCAGGTCCTCCTTCATCTGGTTCAGCAACTGAACACTGGGCACATCCCCCAACTCATTGCCACCACAGTGGATGAGGAGGACATCCCGAGCTGCTCTTCCTCGCAGGGAGTAGGAAAAGAAAGGGAGGACACCTCTCCAGTGCAGTCCACCCCAACCGAACCAGCACACCCTCAGGTCGAGGCCAAGGTTGCTGCCGATGGTCTCTGTAGCTCTCTGGGCTCCACGCCGGACATAGCTGTCTCCGATTATCCATACAGTCACTATGGGAGGAAAATAAATGCTTCAGATAATGAGGAATATCAAATTAAGTATAAAGGGTTGCTCATTTTGTTCCTTTGACAATAACATACAAAATAACTATGAAATCACACCTGTATGGTTAAAAGTAACAAGAGAGCAAAACCTCAAAAAACAGATTAACAGCACACAGTTTATTTATATATATATTTATATACTGTGTGCTGTTTATCTACAATTGTGCACACATGTATATATACATATATGTATAGTATGTTTGTGTGTAATGTCAACCATCTGAAGTCATGTAAAGTAAGCCAGGACCATCAACTTACAGGTTGTGCAGTTTGGTGTGGAGGAGGTTGCCATCTTCTTTTTTCTTAATGCTGAAAGAAATAAAAATGGTTTAATCAATATAAAAGCACCTTTCTTTTTCTACAGTCATATTTCATTAATTACATTTAATTCATGCAACACTGGCCATATCTAGTTTACAAAGTTTAGTTACAAATGACATTTATATTTGAAAAACTGTGAAGCACTTAAAAAACAATTGTATAGTGTAGGTTCAAGAACATTTAAATCAAAAGGACAAGTTTTGTAAAGTTACAGGGTATCTTACCTTCAGAATATGCCGGGAACGAGGAGCAGTGACCGCAATCTGGGTTGTTAGCATAGGTTGTTAGCTTAATACTGAGAGCATGTTAGCTTAGCTTCTTAGCCTGAGCTAGGTCTGGAACGCCACGCTCGGTGGCAGCAGGTCCCGCCCTGTCCCGCCTCAGCACCGCCTCTTTGCCCTTATTTGGAGCAGGCGGGAGTTAGACTCTGACGTCACTGTCGAGACGTTAGTGGCCGACTCCGCCTACTAAGGGCTTCACGGCAACTCTGCAGAATCCTATGGGTGACTTCACGGACCCTACGTCCATTTATATATACAGTCTATGGTGTGAACCTACCTGGAAATAAACCCGTTTCTGATTCTGATCTTTTTGTCCTCTAGGTTGCACTGCCACGTCTACAGTAGCGCAGAATGGACAGAGGAAACATGATTGGGCCTCAAGTTTTTTGCAGCCAACATACATTATCCTACAAAGTTGGGATAGGAGGGTGAGTGAACAAGCTATCCATTGGTTGGAACTTACATCCCCATTGTTAGACGTACTAAATCCTGCACACTGCTCCTTCAAATGGACAATGTGAACATATGTCGCCATTTTGTAAATCTTGTTATTTTCAGTTGAGAGTAATCTTAAAAAAAAATAATTCTACTTACTTTTTGTTTCTACTGTTTATAAGCATGATGTTTAAATATGAAATGCTGTATTCATTAGTTGTACAATAATTCTACAAATATTTTTATATTTTAAGTTTTCAGAGTAATTTTTTCCTACAGAACATTTTGTGATGTCATTTTGTTGAACCTGTTTGATTGGAAAATGTTAGAAAAAAAGCTGTAAAATAACAGTATTCTAGCTGTAGAACTTTAGGTTCTGTATTTATGTTAGTGTAAGATCATACAAATCTAATAAAAAAAAAATGTAAAAAACAGTTTTTCTCATCCGAACTATTTAAGGTATTTGAATGTAACATTTTAAGGGAAAGTGTTTTCCTGTAAAATCTTTAAGGACAATTCCTGTATATTAAATGCTTTTGCACTTTATTTCAGTTTTTTTACTTTAATGCTATGGTTTTTGTTTGGCAGCCTGCTGCTGCCAGTCATTTGACCGTTTTGTTACGGGTTGTTTGCCCGCAGAAGTTTTAGTGCTGTACTTTTATTAAAGGTTATTGACTGTAAAAAGAGCAGATACACCTGTAAAATAACAGTAACAGTAATAACAGTATTTTCACAAATAGAATAAAGGTTTCACAAATCTCAAACTGTGTTATAAAGAATCTTTAGCCTCTGTGGGATAATCCAGTCCAGATTTGATGAGTCTAGGTAAAGTGGTTTTAGATCAGGACCTGGTCTAATGTGGTCAGGATGCAAAACAAACACTGAAATCTCCCTTGTTTGTATTTTCACAAATAGAATAAAGGTTTCACAAATCTCAAACTGTGTTATAAAGAATCTTTAGACTCTCTAGGATAATCCAGTCCAGATTTGATGAGTCTAGGTAAAGTGGTTTTAGATCAGGACCTGGTCTAATGTGGTCAGGATGCAAAACAAACACTGAAATCTCCCTTGTTTGTATTTTCACAAATAGAATAAAGGTTTCACACTGGGTAATAAATAATCTTTAGACTCTCTGGGATAATCAAGTCCAAATAAATCGGCTATGCAGCGATTTAAGAGGTTCAAACACGGAGGATTGTTTGCTCAGCGCTGTAAATTAAATGTCCCTTAACTTTCCCCTTAACTGCCGAATCGGATGCTCTGAATCGGAAGCCAACTTCAGCGTCGTGCTCACCCCCGCGTCAAAGTAAACTGCACACTGAATTCAGATTATTTATCTTTCTCTCGATATGGACATAAACGCGCGTGAAGTCTAATCTGACAGAACGGAGACACCTCTCAAACTACCTAAACTGGTTATAAATATGTTTATTTTTACTGTCGGCCGGGTCACTCATTTCTGGATTAGCTGCTGCATGAAACAGACACTGACACTGTCCGAAGAGAGGGAGGAAAAAGAGAGGCATCATGTATTTTATTATATTATATAGATTCGTTATTCATTTGTTTTAAAGCTCAATAAATAACAAAGAAGACCTTTGATAATGACCACTTTTATAATTTTGTCGGAAGATTTAAACTTTAATACACTTAGACTGGCAAAAAACTCTGCCCGGTTCCCTCGGCCCCCACCGCGGAGAATAAACAGAAGTGCAACCATGACAACCATTCTTCTTCGCTGCTTTTGTGGAGGAAGTTACAGCGCCACGTACAGGCTTGGCATATGTACTGCAGCTTCTCCAGCGGTTGGAGCTAAACGGAGCTGTCTCGTGTGGACAGACACTATCCGGTGAATATTGCGTGTGGACGGAAGCTTTTTTGCGATTGCGTTTGCGTTAATAATATGCGTTTAGCCGTTTTCGTCCTCGTGTGGCCGGGGCCTTAATGAGCATATTGGGGGATAGGGCATTAACACCTGGGAACACTGAAGATATCCCCCAACTGGAAATACTCAATCACTTGTCAGTGGTGTTGAGAAGCCAGCGTTCACAGTCGTAAACCCCCATATCAGGCCATAAAACTGACACTTAAGTGCTGGAGCACATTCCTTACAGAATATTGGTTGGTTATTAACATCAACAGGCAATACGGTTAAATATCTAGGAGTAAAGACAGAATTATTCCCTCAAACCACTGTTATTAATACTGACACATAACTTTGCACTAAGGTGTGTCTGCTGCTGAGCCTACCTATTGTTATTATATATATATATATATATATATATATATTGCCAATGTTATTATATTGTTTTGATACTACTGACACTTATTGATCTGCTGCTGATAAATAAAAGAGAACCTACATGGCGATTAAACAGATCATGTATCTTGCTTATTTCTCCTGACACTTTATCTTTACAGTGACCTGTGTAGCATCCTATACATCACATGTAAGTGATTATTCTGATACCATCATGTTTCATCAGTTATAAACTGGCAAAGCTTTATTTATTGTGTCCCACCCCAAATATGTAGCTTTCAAAAATATTATTTCTTTGTATTTCAATATTAGGAGTTAGTGTACTGAGTTCCTCTCAGGAGGATATATAATAAAGGTGTGCTAACTGCTGAGCCCATTTACTGTGCATACAACACACCTGGCAGTTTGTTATTATATTGCCACACTGTTTTGATACTGACATTTTATCTTTGTACTAAGATGTGTCTGCACTATTGTAATTTTGTCTGTTGACTGTGGTAAATAAAAGAGAGAACCAAATGCACTGTACAAAAGATCAGCTTTATTGTCAATTTACAATTGACATGCTGTTCAGATGCCTCATAAAGGGCTGTGCACGTGTCTTGCCCCCCAGCCTGGACAATGGCTGGCGCTGGCCCATCAAGCTGGGTCGCCGGTAGGGCAGTCCATTCCACCCTGTAGTCATCACCACAACGCTCACACAGGTTATGCAATACCCAACATGCTGCTACCTGGATTTTGATATTGTCCATGTTGCAGTCGTTTCGATTCGTCAAGCCATCTGCCCTTCAGTCTGCCAAAAGCGTTCTCCACCACCACTCGTGCTCTGCTTGTTTTTTACATTACATTGCATTTAGCTGACGCTTTTATCCAAAGCGACTTACAATAAGTACATTCGACCAGGAAGACACAACCTTGAAGAAAACAGAATCATATAAGAACATCAGGTTTCAAAGAGCCAATCGTTTCAAGTGCTACTCAACTGGCTTTAGATAAGCCAGTCCTTTATTAGTATATAAGTGCTCTGTAAGCAGTTCTTTGTTAGTCATTCTATCGCTCAAAGTTTTGTAGTTCTTCACATGTTGCTGGCGTGTGAGCCTTCCAATGTCTTGGAAAGGTTTCATCAGCCATCTTTGCAGGGTGTAGGCTGAGTCACCAAGGATATAGTAACCCACATCATGTCCACCAATATTCCTTGTTACATGAGAAAGTGGACCACCTCTATCCACAAAACTACCCAGTGATGACATGCTGAACACTCTGCTATCATGCATGCTCCCTGATCCATCTACTGCACCTACACACTGTGGCACACCCCATCTGCGCTAAAAAAATAACGCCATCTCCACTAACTTCTCAGAGTTCGGCCATGGCATGAACTCAGGAAGGAGTAGCATCACAACAGAGGAGCAGAACTCCTGTACACAGCAACACACCGTAGATCTGCCGACTAGAGATGTCCCGATCCGATCACGTGATTCCCTCGGCCCCCACCGCGGAGAATAAACAGAAGGGCAACCATGACAACCATTCTTCTTCGCTGCTTTTGTGGAGGAAGTTACAGCGCCACGTACAGGCTCGGCATATGTACTGCAGCTTCTCCAGCGGTTGGAGCTAAACGGAGCTGTCTCGTGTGGACAGCAGTGTTGGGTGTAACGCGTTACAAAAGTAACGGAGTTACAGTAATATATTACTTTTTGCTGTAACGAAGTAATGTAACGCATTACTAATGAAATGTGGGTAATATATTACCCGTTACAATGCTCAGTAACGCAGTTACAACACATTTTAACCCGAAATTAAATGGTGTTTTGTTTTTTAACAATGTACTAACATAGCGAGACATTCCGACACCAGACAAATTGTGCGGGTAGATTAGTAAACCTGGTGTTTACCCTTCAGGCTTCGCGCCGGGATCTTCGGGCAGTTGAATGTTACACACCCTCTATTCAAAGAAGAGAACGGAGCGAAAAATACTAACAACAAATTGTGTCAGGTGCGCGTGACCTGCTCCGCTGCGCGTGCATCATTTCCAAAGTGCTTCCACAGCAGTGACACATCTGAGGATAATCATTTATACGAACATGGTTAAAGCAACCATCACTAAACGCCAGCAACACTGCATCTACTGCAGACCGTAGCAATGGGTCAGATGGGAACATCACGTTACCCTCCGCTGTAGACACTAGCTTACTCCCGCCTGACTCGCCGCCCTCAACCCCGGAGCAGCACTCTTCGTTGCCCGAAACTACGCCGCCCCTCTGCGGCCCGCAGGTGCCAGGATACCACGGCAAAACAGAGCCTGCCCAGGTAAATCTAAACAAGTACCGCCTGCACAGTGGGGTTAGGTGGTCATTTTGCAGCTCGTGGTATACAAATAGACAAGGGCTAGAATATGTGAAAATAGATCCATACTCTGCCATGCCTGTAGAAATGTTGGGTCACAAATAATGCATACAATAGCACAGATGCCTTCACCACGAATGGCTACAAAAAGATCTCATATCCCAAGCTTATCAACGAGCTGATGTTGCAGCTGAAATGTTCTCCAGGTCACAAAGTCAACCTCACATGATAATGATGTGATACCAGTTTTCAAGCAGTAAATATTCTCTTCCCAGAGTATGATGGGACCAAGGTGATGATTTAGTAGGCTACATGGTTTTAATAATACTTTTGCTTTTCAATGTTTGCCATTTCAAACCATGAGCTGGTTCAAATCATATTTGCCTTGATTTACAATATGTTCTCATTTGTTTTATCAGTAGCTTTGAAGCTGTTGTGCTTTTCTTTGCCACAGTCCACTTTGGAGTATATGAGATATTTCAGGATTGCACTTTTAACTCACTTGAAATGTTCTCACTTGCTTGGTTTCAAAACATAACAAATGCCATAATCTGTTCATTGGGACAATCAATGCTATTTTTCATTGCTGTTGCCGGCCACTATTGCTTATGTAAACCTACTACTGCTGCCCCCCTGTAACCTCAGAGGCACCCTGAGTCATTTTGTTCTGGAGCCGGGCCTGCACACGGCCACATACTAAACACACTGCAGAGCCCACTCCGTGTCCTGTTAGTGTTTACTTCCTGTCTGCCTTCTTCTGGTGATTTATCTGACGTCCAGCGCTCCGTCTTTTAACCTCTTTTCCTTTCTCTTTCTGGATCCTCCTTAGCAACCTTCATAGTCCTTGACAGTGGTCTGTACTGTATTAACAACGTGTCACATGTTAAGAAGTTACTATCAGAATCGAGTATTCAACTAAGCCGTGTAATACAAGTTGTTAGTAGCCTTAAGGGCCTACACAGTTGTTATGCTATACCACATTGCCCTTCATTGGATGTATAATGAGCTGCACTAAACTACATTTTAGCATTTAAAATACCTAGCCATTCTTTTGCGGTTATTTTGGTGAAAGTAACTAGAAAAGTAACTAAAGTAGTGTAACTCATTACATTTCAGAGACAGTAATTTTGCCGTTTTCGTCCTCGTGTGGCCGGGGGCCTTAATGAGCATATTGGGGGATAAGGCATTAACACCTGGGAACACTGAAGATATCCCCCAACTGGAAATACTCAATCACTTGTCAGTGGTGTTGAGAAGCCAGCGTTCACAGTCGTAAACCCCCATATCAGGCCATAAAACTGACACTTAAGTGCTGGAGCACATTCCTTAAAGGAGATAACAGAATATTGGTTGGTTATTAACATCAACAGGCAATAAGGTTAAATATCTAGGAGTAAAGACAGAATTATACCCTCACACCACTGTTATTAATACTGACACATAACTTTGCACTAAGGTGTGTCTGCTGCTGAGCCTACCTATTGTTATTATATATATATATATATATATATTTTGCCAATGTTATTATATTGTTTTGATACTACTGACACTTATTGATCTGCTGCTGATAAATAAAAGAGAACCTACATGGCGATTAAACAGATCATGTATCTTGCTTATTTCTCCTGACACTTTATCTTTACAGTGACCTGTGTAGCATCCTATACATCACATGTAAGTGATTATTCTGATACCATCATGTTTCATCAGTTATAAACTGGCAAAGCTTTATTTATTGTGTCCCACCCCAAATATGTAGCTTTCAAAAATATTATTTCATTGTATTTCAATATTAGGAGTTAGTGTACTGAGTTCCTCTCAGGAGGATATATAATAATGGTGTGCTAACTGCTGAGCCCATTTACTGTGCATACAACACACCTGGCAGTTTGTTATTATATTGCCACACTGTTTTGATACTGACATTTTATCGTTGTACTAAGGTGTGTCTGCACTATTGTAATTGTGTCTGTTGACTGTGGTAAATAAAAGATAGAACCAAATGCACTGTACAAAAGATCAGCTTTATTGTCAATTTACAATTGACATGCTGTTCAGATGCCTCATAAAGGGCTGTGCACGTGTCTTGCCCCCCAGCATCGACAATGGCTGGCGCTGGCCCATCAAGCTGGGTCGCCGGTAGGGCAGTCCATTCCACCCTGTACTCATCACCACGACGCTCACACAGGTTATGCAATACCCAACATGCTGCTACCTGGATTTTGATATTGTCCATGTTTCAGTCGTTTCGATTCGTCAAGCCATCTGCCCTTCAGTCTGCCAAAAGCGTTCTCCACCACCACTCGTGCTCTGCTTGTTTTGTAGTTGTTCACATGTTGCTGGCGTGTGAGCCTTCCATTGTCTTGGAAAGGTTTCATCAGCCATCTTTGCAGGGTGTAGGCTGAGTCACCAAGGATATAGTAACCCACATCATGTCCACCAATATTCCTTGTTACATGAGAAAGTGGACCACCTCTATCCACAAAACTACCCAGTGATGACATGCTGAACACTCTGCTATCATGCATGCTCCCTGATCCATCTACTGCACCTACACACTGTAGCACACCCCATCTGCGCTAAAATAATAACGCCATCTCCACTAACTTCTCAGAGTTCGGCCATGGCATGAACTCAGGAAGGAGTAGCATCACAACAGAGGAGCAGAACTCCTGCACACAGCAACACACCGTAGATCTGCCGACTAGAGATGTCCCGATCCGATCACGTGATTTTCAAAGGATCGGAATCGGGAGTAAAAGACCGGGGATCGGGAATATTTTTATTATTTTATTTAATGATACAAAACAAAAATGACCATATTCACGTCTTAAAGTCATCCTGAGGCCTTCGTTTTGGTTTAAAATTACATATAATGTATGTGTTGCTTCTTTTGGGCTTGTTTTCATAGACCTGGTTTCTTATTTTTGTCAAATCTGGCAACAGAAAGCTAACGAGAGGCTACCTTCAGCTGGTGACTCGGGAGTAAGAAGGAAGAGTGCAGCTCACATTCAAGAGCTGACCGTCCCTTGATTTAAAAAAACCAAAAACAGTGCCTTGCAATTTTATATCCATGTTTTTGTTTACATTTTATATTTGAATTGTGTTACTCCAGTAATATGGAAATATAATACTTTTTGTATTCATGTTAAGTTAAGCTGCTGTTGTTCATTGCATTAATACGAGACTAGTTAGTCTTAAGGCTAGAATTCTGCACTAAGCCACATTTTTATTTTATTTTATTATTTGTGACTGAATGTGAACTTGTGAAGCTAGTCAAGCTACCTCTTTCCAGTAGTTATTTTTGTTTTGTTACTGCACTATCTGCACTCAATTTGTTTACATGGTTATTTTGTGGTGGACCACTGATAAGCTTTAATTTTGTTTTGATCCAATGCTGCACAACTGAACTGATCCAATGCTGCTGTGAAAAAAAGAAGCTATATCCATGTTGGATAGAATGGATGGTTTTTTTTTCTTAATGCATTGCATAGAGATTAGATCGGGAAAAATTGGTATCGGCAGATTGTCAAAATCAAATGATCTAAAGCAAAAAAATGTGATCGGGACATCCCTAACGAGCACCAAAACCACAACTTCAGTCAACTCCATACCATGTCTGAGGTCGGAAGGTAAACAGAAGCATAGAGCAGAAGCGGAAGTTTTTCTTCTTCTTCTCTGTTTTTTGGTGGATTGCAACTTTAAGGTGCATACCGCCACCTACTTTACTCGCCGTGAAGTTGTTTGCGGCCTGCCAGTAAACTCAAAGCAGTAGAAGAAGAAGTGATGTCAGCGGCTTCATTTGCCTAATCCACCCCCAGGAACTCATTTCGGTGTGAACGCGATCTGCTTTAGTTCATCAGAACTAAAAGAGTTCTCATGAACCTTTGTGGGAAAAGTACTTGGTGTGAACGCGCCTAATGTCTGAGGGCTTCTTAAGATTAATAAACTATGAGCTATCAGCTAACTGATGATATGAACCATTTTTAGCAACAAAAAAAAACACTAACGCTGAGCCTCTGAATTAGCCATGAGCGTAAAAATGCTAACGCCGTTAGCACAGAACTCACGGTATAAAACCCTTATTACTTATCGTAAATGCACATCCAACCCATCGATTAGCATCGTGATATTACACAGATTCGATAGGTATCGGTATCATCACTCCATGATCAAAACTCGCGAGATGAGAAACAAAAACAGACATCACAACACGTGGCATTAGGTAACCAACACGGCAATATGTCTTACCTTTGTTGTTGTCTGATCAAAAGTTGTCTTCAATGGCATTAAAACGATAAAAAAACGCTGCTGAAGGTTAATCCAAAAGTTCATCCAATGTGTCTTTGAAATGATTTCTGATAATCCATCAGCAATAAACCTAGTTTCACGTTTTCAGATTTCAGAGCGGAAGATAGGTTTAGCTTTGGGCAAACTGCGTGCGCATAGCTCTGACTTCTCAATGGTAACGTGTGTGTGTGTATGTGGAAATGTCCCTTCAATTCTATTGGCTCCAACAGTTCAAAATAGATGTCACTCATCAAAATCGACCAATGGGTTCCAGAGAAACGGCAAATACGCCCATTTCCACCCAAATTACCCCAGAGGTGGAGTTTCTTTTTCTAAACATGTAAAATGGCACTTGTTTTGCATCAATCTTGATGCAGGGTACTTATTATATGTTGTACTTTGGATTCCTAAAGCTTACAGTCTCCGATCCCATCATCCAAGGGTGGTTTTCACTAAAAGTAATGTTTTTCCAGCACTGGTAGTGCTGGGGGGAAACGATTATTTCGAAAACGATTAATCGGGCGATTATTTGATCGATTAGTCGACTAATCCAACGATTATTTTTCTGTTGTTCAATTCATAAAAAACGTAATGTAAAAAAAACGTAATGTAAAAAAAAAAAAATGCACGATACTGTGTCTCAGGGGATCTTAATATTTAACAAACTATTAATGTGTTATACCAGATTAACGGAAATAATCTCAGCTAACTGACGATACAAACCATGTTTACCAAAACAAAACACAAGTCTCATAAGAAGCATCTAAATGACCCATGAGCGAAAAATGCTAACGGACATTGGCACAGAACTCAAGATAAAAGTACCCTTATTACTCATCGTAGCTGCACATACAAGATATCCGATTAAAGCTGAGACTCCACAGATTATGTAGGTATATAGTATCATCACTGAGTGATCCGGACTCGCGACAGGGGAAGCAAATACAGTCATCACAACACGTACCTTTACAGAGCTTCTAGGGAGATCGTCTCACCACCGTAGCTGTCAATCTGATCAAAAGACGTGTTCAATGGCATTCAAATGACAAAAAACGCGGCTGAATCGGTTAATCCATAGGTTTTTAACGTCTATGTATACAAAAATTATTGAATTTATAATCCATAATTCCATTTTTATGTAAAAATCGGAGAGCAAATGCTAGCTGCTAATGGTAGCCACCACAGCTAGCTGCCGCTTTAAATGTTCCAACATAGCCGTTGTGCTTGTGTGATATGCCAACTCCATTTGGCAAAGACTGCAAATGACAATATCTTTGCGTTTTGGACTAACTTTAAAATATTCCCATGCTTTTGAAGACCTAGGGCGAGATGTTTTCGTTTGAGGGCTTCGTGCGCAATTTTGTGAGGAGGAGGTGGTAGCCGTTTGAGTCTCCATTGTGTTTGAAGTGCGATTGCGAACGGCTTGTTGCTTTGTTTACACACCCGCGTCCGCGTCGATGCGGAAATATGTCGTCGACGATATTTTGAAGTCGACGCGTCGCTCCAGCACTAGTCA
>NW_027262480.1:1192030-1247030 GCF_902827115.2 Pseudochaenichthys georgianus
AGGTAAAGGAGTTTTTATGTACAAATGACATCCTGTCTAAACATCAGTCAGGATTCAGAAAGAAACACAGCACCATCACTGGCTCCAAAATGGTGGAATGAGCTCGCCATTGAAATCAGGACAGCAGAAAGCCTGCACATCTTCCGGCGCAGACTGAAAACTCATCTCTTTCGACTCCACTTTGAGCGATAGAATTACTAACAAATAACTGCTAACAGAGCACTTATATACTAATAAAGGACTGGCTTATCTATAGCCAGTTGAGCAGCACTTGAAATGTTTTGGCTCTATGAAACCTGATGTACTTATATACTCTGTTTTCTTCAAGATTGTGTCTTCCTGGTCGAATGTACTTCTTGTAAGTTGCTTTGGATAAAAGCGTCAGCTAAATGCAATGTAATGTCAAAGAATGTATTTCAAAAATACTGCTGCTGGTTTATAAAGCTTTGAATGGTTTAGGCCCAAAATACATTTCTGACCTCCTGCTAAACTCTGAACCATCCAGATCTCCCAGGTCTTCTGGTCTGCTTTCTGTCCCCAGAGTCAGAACTAAACATGGAGACGTTCAGTTATTATGCTCCAAACATCTGGAAGAAACTCCCAGAGACCTGCAGGTCCGCTCCAACTCTGACTACTTTTAAATCCAGGCTGAAGACTTTTCTTTTTGCCGCTGCTTTTAATTGAGCTGTTCATATTTGAAACTGCACTGTAACTTTTATTCATGTATTTTGTCTTTTAATGTTTATTGTATTATCTTTGCTTTTTAATGACGGTTTTGAAATGCCATTTTCTTAATGTCTTTCATTTTTGTAAAGCACTTTGAAGGGTGCTGTATAAATAAACTTGCCTTCCCTTACTCAGGGTTCTTACACCTTTTCCAAATTCAAGCACTTTTCAAGCATTTTCAAGGTGCATTTTCCAGCTTTTCAAGCATCTTACAGCTGTTGTAAATTACATATTTATATACACATACTCAAATGATTATTTCCCTACCTCACATTAAATCAGATGTTCTTTATGCTATAAACAACCAAATGTGTGTTTCGTGATAGCATTCTACACGAGGATGAAAAATTAAAGAAAAGAAAACTAAGTTTAATATTTCAAAATTAGTGACCTGTACGTAGACTGGGCCTCCCATATACCTGGCTGAGCCGATATACAACAATCAGCCAAATAACTTTTCAATACATTATTGATTAATTGTTGAGGTACTTTTAGGTTGGTAGTGAACGCAAGTCAGAGGTACATGGTGTACTTCTACTCCACTGCAGTTCAGAGGTACATGGTGTACTTCTACTTCTCTACAGTTCAGAGGTACATGGTGTACTTCTACTCCTCTATAGTTCAGAGGTACATGGTGTACTTCTACTGCACAACAGTTCAGAGGTACATGGTGTACTTCTACTCCACTACAGTTCAGAGGTACATGGTGTACTTCTACTGCACTACATGTATTTAACACCTTTAGTTACTTCACAGATGTGGATGAATGATGTGAAATATAACCAAGTGTTAAATCAGACTTTAGTTCCACCTGGAGTCAAGTCACAAGCTCCCCTGCAGTATACAAATTCATTCAGACTAGCTGCACCTTCACCAGCTCTGAAAACACTTTCATGATCAATCATTATAAAATATATCATATATATTATTCTGAAATGGACCAATCTGCACAACGACTACTTTTAGTGTCGCTACTTTCACTATATTTAGATGAGAATACTTTTCTATTTTCACTTGAGGAACATTTTGAATGCAGGACTTTTACTGTAGTACTTCTACTTTTACTCAAGTACAAGATCTGAGTACTTCTACGTTTACTCAAGTACAAGATCTGAGTACTTGTACTTTTACTCAAGTACAACATCTGAGTACTTATCCACCTCTAGTAGTGTATTAGTCTGAATTGTAGCCACAAAATCACGCAGAGCTGCATAAAAATAGACTCACAATGGTAACAAGTGGAAAATAATATTTACAAATGTGTCCAATGATTTGTAGGTAATTCTTTCTGACTACTCAAGACACCTGACTTATACATCTTCAAAGGAAGACTGTGTTCATTCTACAATTACATGGGATTAAAACAAAATGTAGTTTTACTTGTATAATATTTCAATTTTATATAAAAGACAGTTTATTTTCATCTGTTTTCAAATAAAGAAAGTCTTGGCTTTCAAAATATTAAACTTGTTTCGGCAAATTCAGATGATAAATACAACTTTGAAGCTTCAGCATAATTACAAGCGGAGAACGGACTAATTTAACGTCACAGCGAGCACAACAACAGCCGGTGTTTCTTGTGAGTGTTTCCCCGGTACACAAACGCAGAAATACACACACACTCGCGAGCTTCCCCCAGACCAGTAATACAAACGAAAATGTGTCTTCGGGTCAATGTGACTGATTTCGATAGAGCAAGTCACATTTGGTTTAGGCACGAAACATACTACCAGTAGAAATACATTGCTTTCAAAATCGCTCTGTGTCGAATCAATCGATTATATTTCATGACTATAACACGAAATGCAGTGAGTGCTTCGTCCTCTGAACACCACACGATGGCGACTGTAACGCACATAACATAGGTACGCTCCTCTGAAATGATTGTCCCCTGCAATTATGATCATCCCTCAATCGAGTTCGCTATTCAGCTCGCTAACGTTAGCTTAAACAAATGTAACATGCAACGATAGCCTAATCTAAAATGCTCTTCTACGGCGTACCTTTCATGTGGCTCGTCAGCGCAGACTCTCGCATCGTTATTTGTTGCAAACTTTGCAGGAGGCTACTCGTGGGCTTGACCCTCGTCTTAGCCATGGCTTGTATTGGTCTTCTGCTAGCCAACGCTCCTGGCACACCTCCTGGCACACAGTCATCTATCACTCTCATCAGAATGCCCAGGTCACACGTAACACAAACATTTGCAGGTCGCGCGCATAGCGCGGGAAGGCCGCAGCGGAGCTGTTTTATGTAGAAGCGAAGCAATTCTTTTCTTTTAATCTAAAAAGCGAACTATTCAGTCAGACAGCAATTTTTTGTAAAAGTAAAGCATTTACATTTTCAAGCACTTTATCTCAATTTCAAGCACCATTCCCAAAATTCAAGCACTTTCCCAACCTTGAAAACAGCACGTCAAATTTCAAGCATTTTCAAGGATTTCAAGCACCCGTACGAACCCTGCTTACTCTCTACACTGATGATTGTCGTACCAACACAACACATACATTCATAATTAAGTACTCTGAGTTTCATACAAATACTTGGGTGTAATGATTGACCACCTGCTTTTATGGAAAGAGCACATCTTTTTGGGCGATCAGAGAAATTCTTCCATTGTTCTTTACATTAGGGCTGAACGATTAATCCATTTTAAATCGAAATTTGAAATGATGCGATTATCAAATCGCAAAACCGGCGATTTTTAAAAAAATATTTTATTTGTTATAGTTTTCTTTCTTCTTGTGTGTCAGTCATCCACATCAATCAGAAGCCATTGTTAACCAATCAGAAGTGGCCCATGATAGTGATAGACAGATTGATCCAATCACCTGCCAAGTATTTTTGAAAGTGCCTGCCCTTTCCAAATGGCTTCCAATGGAGCTTTCCTCGATGGTTTGGTGAATCAAACCATCTGAGTCAGGTTAGTAATACTCCATCCCATGTTTTACATCTATTACAGGGTGAATCTTAAACTGAAGCTTGACTTTAAAGCAACCCAACGGAAGTTTCATATAAGTTTCGTTCTTTCACTCGTAGCTCGGGCTGCTAGAGACGGGAGCATGTTGATACGACCTTCCTAGCCGGAGATATAGCCGCATTTTACAATAAACTTCCGCTGGGTTGCTTAAAAACAAATATTGCAAATCAAATCGCAATATCTGTCAGAAAAATCACAATTACATTATTTCCCCAAATCATGCAGCCCTACTTTACATCTGTGATCGTGTCTGTTCTGCAGTACTGCAATGCTACCTGGTACAAGTGTTCGTCAACAGCTTTCAAATCAAAACTGCTCCACCTGTTACAACTCTGCTCAAAGATTGTTGGTCCACCCTGTCAGAGACTTTCTGACTCAGCAGACCATAATAACCTGAGAGGCTGTCCAACAACATCATCTGGGACCCAAAGCATGCTCTGAACAGAGAATACGAACTGCTGCCATCTAATGGAGATTCAATGAAGTCAGCCTGAAGCATCCTTTGTGCTCCAGTCAGTCCTCTCAGTAAACACAGAGCTGAATCCAGACCAAAAGCACGCTGAAGGCTCTTTGAGCAGGTTGTCTCTCACTGATCCTGCTGTTATGTTACATGTTTGTTTTTCATGTATTGTGTCTTGATATTTGTTTATGTTGATGTTACACATGGAGCTGCTGTGATGCAAGTCACATTTCAGACTTGATCTGACCAATAAAGTGTTATCGTATACAACAACGTTCTAAGCTATATCTAACCATACAGTGCATTCATATTGTATTTTCTAAACAGGTTGTGATCTTTCATTTGGGGATAACAGTGATAGGAATATATTGTGATGAAGTGCACACTGACCTGAGCTCCAGGGGTCTCTTTGTTCTCCTCCATGCTGCTCTCAGTGCTCCTTCTCCGGCTGTGTCTCTGAAATAATCAACACAACTACAGCTGACACAAAACAAGACAACTCAATACAACCGACAGACACAGCAAAATAAATCTACAGCTACTTCGTAGGTTCAAAGCAGAGGCGAGAAGTTACTAAGTACATGTACTCAAGTACTGAACTTAAAGGGGACCTATCATGCAAAATGCACTTTTGTACGTCTTTTATACATGAATATGATAAGTACCATTTAGAGGTACTTTTACTTTACTTTTATTTCTATGTAATGCTACTTTGCACATTTAGAACAGTTCAGAGGTAAATTGTGTACTTCTCCTCCACTACATGCATTTAATACCTTTAGTTACTTTAAAGATCTGGATGAATGATGTGAAATATAATCAAGTGTTAAATCAGACTTTAGTTCCACCTGGAGTAAATTCACAAGCTACCCTGCAGTATACAAAGTCATTCAAACTAGCTGCACCTTTACCAGCTTTGAGAACACTTTCATGATCAATCATTATAAAACATATTAAAAATATGTATTATCAGAAACACACACCGCCACTCACTGAAGGATGTTACCTCTCTCTCTCTCCTCTTCGTCCTGGTTCGTCAGTCGTTCTTCTCCTTGATAAAACACTGCCGTTAAACACACTAATCTCCCTTTAATGCCTTTACTTATGTTTACCGATCAGCCACGTGGTATAAAAAGCTACGAACAAAGAACGGGAGGCAACAAAAACACGGTTTAACGGATAAAAGCACGGATAAATCACCCTCCAAGGATACATTAACTCTTTGTATGTGTTTTAAAAGTCTCTTAAACACATTACATTCGGTATAACATCTGTATCAATGTATGTTAGCAACGTATAGCTTCTGAGGACCGGAAGCTAGAAACGGACCACCGCAATGCATCATGGGATTTTTGTTTTTGTTTTAAACATCAGTTCACTGCCCCCTGTGGTGAAAAAATAGTAAAAAGGTACGCTATTAAATTAAATAATAAGTAATAATTACAATAATAATAATAATAATAATAATAATAATAATAATAATAATAATAATAATAATAATAATAATAATAATAATAATAATAATAATAGATATAGATATTACGGTGGCCCTGAAGTGCAAGACACCACAGCATTTCACAAAACACCACAGCATTTCAGAAAACACCACAGCATTTCACATTGGACGGAAAGGGTATTCCTTTAGGGAGAACACTTCTTGTTTGTGATTGGACAGAGCCAGCCAGAGAAGCACTGCTGTGATTGGTTGTGTTTGCTGCCAGTCAAGAAATGACGCTTGTGATTGGTCAACACCCGACAGCTAAATATGTCCCTACCATCAGCCGTGAGCACACACTCAGAGCTCTTCATATCTGTTCAGAAACTGGACAAAAGTTAAACATGTACAAACCACAGACTGTCTATTAGTGATGGTGAGATGAAGCCTTATGAAGCTTTGAAGCTTTCCAGCCAATTGGTTCGCAAAAGGGTTCATCTCATGAGGCTTCATCATGGGCTTCATTTGAACACAAACCCCCCTGTTGGTCAAAGTGTGTAAAACAGGCAGATTGGACATCTCAACAGTGTGCTCTATCTCATATCGAGTTCCCAATGAGTAAAGCCTTAGAATAACTCTAAACAACGAACATAAAATCCTATTTTCATGTTAACAATATTGTATTTATTCCAGTTGAATGATTGTGATGGAAAAGCCTAAGGAGGCTGGTAAACTTTGCAAAGAGGGATTTGTATTCCTTAATAATATTCATAAACGTAACCATGTTGTAGCCTGAGAAAGGCTAAACCATATCAAAGAATACATTTATTAACTACATTATCTCATTTAGCTGTAGCTTTTATAAACAACAACAAATACGTATTGGGCAGTCATTGAACCTGAAAACATTGACACATATGTATTCCTGTATTTATTCATTTATTTGTTTATGTTTTTATTCCTACATTTATTTATGCTTGCATCCATTTATAGGCTACTTATTGACATGTTCCAACCTATGTAAGTGAGGGTCTCTCTTGATTCCATCGTGTCACCGGGCCCGGGACAGGAAGGATAATGTGATTCTTATTATACATCCATGGGTATTATGAGTGTTGTGGTTCAACGGTTCAACCGATCTGAATCGCTTCGTGAAGCAGTCACGTGGTGTCGACAGGCAGCGAGGCTTCGTTTGTCATCGATGACGTCACTGGCCCAAAACGATACAAGCCTCGATACATGCTTCACAAAAAGCTTCGGGGATTACTCGACACACGCTCCGAGGCCTCGGCGCAATAACATCACTACTGTCTATGTCATGGTGAATACAGTCGCTGCTTTATTTATGTCTATATGACGTTGTTGTGAGCGTGGACGGAGCAGCTACAGGTTAGTTTAGCCTGATGGATCCGATTCCGATAGGATTTACATGGAGATACGGCCCGCCCCCTCTCCAGCGTCTTGTTTGAATGACAGGAGTAAATACAGAATTAATGCTTTATTAACTCATGGTTTGTAAGGGGCTTATCTCCATGTAAATACTATGGTAGACCACCCAATATTCGCATCGCTCTAATCGCGGCTGTCAGCTGTGTTTGCTCGTGTCAATGCTGTCAATTAACGCTTTGACAAGTCTGCAGACAAGACGGCAGGCGAAAAGCTTTTAAAATGCGTGTTTTCTGAATCGGATTCATCAGGCTAAACTAACCTGTAGCTGCTCCGTCCACACAACAACATCATACAGACATAAATAAAGCAGCGACTGTATTCGCCATGACATAGACAGTCTGTGGTTTGTACATGTTTAACTTTTGTCCAGTTTCTGAACAGATATGAGGAGCTGTGAGATCTGAGTGTGTGCTAACGGCTGATGTGTTGGGACCATACGTTGTGGGACCATGGTTGGGACATATTTCGCTGTCGGGTGTTGACCAATCACGAAGCGTCATTTCTTGACTGGCAGCAAAAACAACCAATCACAGCAGTGCTTCTCTGGCTGGCTCTGTCCAATCACAAACAAGAAGTGTTCTCCCTAAAGGAATACCCTTTCCGTCCAATGTGAAATGCTGTGGTGTTTTCTGAAATGCTGTGGTGTCTTGCACTTCAGGGCCACCGTAAGATATAGATATATAAAGATGAGATGGGTTTCAAAGTTGTGGAAAATGTTTTTGTTTGTAATAATACTTTTTTTATTATATATGTTTTGAATATAATGATTGATCATGAAAGTGTTCTCAAAGCTGGTGAAGGTGCAGCTAGTTTGAATGACTTTGTATACTGCAGGGTAGCTTGTGAATTTACTCCAGGTGGAACTAAAGTCTGATTCAACACTTGATTATATTTCACATCATTCATCCACATCTGTAAAGTAACCAAAGGTATTAAATACATGTAGTGGAGTATAAGTACACCATGTACCTCTGAACTGTAGTGGAGTAGAAGTATAAGGTAGCTAAAGTAAAGTCCAAGTTTCTCCAAATTGTACTTCAGTACAGTACTTGAGTAAATGTACTTAGTTACTTTACACCTCTGTTAAAGATACATCTAAAATTATCATAAAATCACTCAAATAGGATGTAATTGCGTATTTAGTTTAGTTATATTTACTCACTTTTACTAAATAATGTCTTGTCAGAAAGTGTTTCCATCACCCACAGAAATGTGACTTGCTTTTTGCTGAATTTGAAACTCATTAGCCTACTTACATCCAAACAGTCTGTGTACATTCCTCTCATATTCTGTTTTTAAACTAGTGAACAGAAAAGGAACTGCAAACGGTTTTAGAGTTTTTAGTTTTTACCTTAATGACCAAAATATATTTGAGTGGGAGGAGGGAGGGACCTCTCGGAAGTAATTTCCAAACAAGATCCTTCGTCTGGTAGACCCTCGATGACAGAGGAAGGTTTTGGCTATTGATAAGAAGAGCCTTAAAGAGGGCGGGATCAGGGATTAGTCAAAGATATTCAAGACACATTATGAAAACAGAAAATGAACGAACATAGCTGAAGGAAAAAGATGTGAACAGATGTATCAGGAAACAGATCCTATCCCCATATCTAATGAACTCTGGAAAAAGTGGTGTTTTAAACTATTAAATGCATTACAGGGGAATGAACCGTGGGCTCCGTAAACAGAACCAAGTCTTAGACCTCTATCGTCCACGATGAAGTGTTTTAACTATATGAAAACACAGGTGTTGTCTGACAATAAACGCACCAAAGAAAGCTGATTTAACCTTTTGAACACGCTGCAATAGTGACGTTGTGTGGCAATTTTTTTTCTCCCATTTTTTATATTCCTTTGTAGTTAAGTAGCCTCATTTAATAGAGTCCTCCCTTTGTCCTCCTTTTTTTGTTGGCTCAGATATATCTGTGCCTTTTGGCCACTTTTGTTTGCTCCTGGCTGCTTGTCTGCCCTTTTGTTAACTTGTGGTGTAAATAAATGCTTGTAACGTTACCAGTTCCATACTGGTGTATGTCACTTTCCTCTACCCTAGAAGGGGGACGTAACAACTGTCAAATTATTAAACCCTTAGGTAGGGTAGTTCATTTCGGAGAAACCAGCTCGAGCGAGCTAGAATTTGAAAATACACAGCTGGAACATATCTGCCACTTCCTTACAGAGCCCCTCCTCCAACACACACGAACGCGCACATGACCAATGAGGGCACGAGATAAGTTTGTGCACAGATGGAAGGCTGACGGGCAGGTAGGCCATCCAGTTACTTTACAGTACTATGGCTTCCACGTTTGAATTTTTTTATGTATTTATTGTCAAAGCATTTAATTAATTAATTAATTGCTATCGGGATGTTAAGAGCATTCGATGGAATATAACATTCGGAGCAGGGGCGGTTCTAGGGGGGGATGTGCCCCCCTAACACTCACTTTGGACCCCCCTGTGGCACCCCTGAAAAAAAGAAAACAAAAGTTTATGATTACAAAATGTCTTGGCTGACGGAATAGGCCGAACTAACGATATTTGTCATTCTAGTCAGACCCGTTAGAACCAACCCGATATCACGGCAAGACGTGCACATGTGACGATTTACCATGCTGGGAGACGTGAAGATGTCACGATTTCGTCCCTTCAAACGTGACGGTTACACGGTATTGTTAACCCATGTTAACCAGTGGAGAAATAACTGGAAATGCCAAGCAAATGCTACCCCGACGGTCGGTTGTTATTGTCAATATTAATATAATAATGATTTATTTTTTAATAGTCACACTCGATTACGCCGATTTTTTTGTTTCCCCAGCTGGTCGACACCTCTTTTAGCAGAAACAAAGGCTACATTAATGTATTAAATCAATGTTAATCCATGCGTGTGGATGTGGAATTAACGGACGTGACGTTGTGCGATTGAGTTGCCAGGCAACAGCTTCGGTTCATGTTAATTTACAAACTCTTCAACTACAACCGTAGTTATATTTAAAAACATGTTAGAAGGCCTCACACAATACTTTAATGCAAATTCAAATGTAAATGTGAAGGAATGTATGTAATGCAATGCAAGGCAAGGCAAGTTTATTTATATAGAACTTTTCAACACAAGGCAATTCAAAGTGCTTTACAAAAAATGAAAGACATTAAGAAAATGGCATTTAAAATCAGTCATTAAAAAGAAAAGCTAATAAAATAAACATTAAAAGAAAAAATACATGGATAAAAGTTACAGTGCAGTCTAAGATATGAATAGTTCAATTAAAAGCAGCGACAAAAAGAAAAGTCTTCAGCCTGGATTTAAAAGTAGTAAGAGTTGCAGCAGACCTGTAGGTTTCTGGGAGTTTGTTCCAGATATTTGGAGCATAATAACTGAACGCTGCTTTACCATGTTTAGTTCTGACTCTGGGGACAGAAAGCTGACCAGTCCCTGAAGACCTGAGAGATCTGGATGGTTCATAATTTAGCAGGAGGTCAGAAATGTATTTTGGGCCTAAACCATTCAGTGCTTTATAAAGCAGCAGCAGTATTTTGAATTATATTCTTTGACACACAGGAAGCCAGTGTAAAGACTTCAGAACAGGAGTGATGTGATCCACTTTCTTAGTGTTAGTGAGGACTCAAGCAGCGGCGTTCTGAATCAGCTGCAGCTTTCTAATAGATTTTTTAGTGAGAGTATAACAAAATACATCGGTGATAAACTAAACCGGAAACTGACGTAGGCAAGATCCTCAGCTCGATGATTGGATGGTTTAGCCGTAATCCATGCTGGGATTTTGGTGTTTATGTGATGACAAATATGATGATAAAAAATAAAATAATACTTTATTCCGAGTGTGCTTGCTTTTCTCTTTGAAAGTCATCATATAACGGCATTGTAATACACGGTACGGCTACATTAAATATTACATATCTGCCGTAGTTCTCTATTTATAGAGCCCTGCTGAGAAGACTTCTAGACAAACAGGAAGAACTGCCGCCAAAACTGAAAACGTGACGTGGATCATAAATGGATCAGCAATTAAACAACATCTTACATTTCTTTTCACACAATACGTCTCCTTGCAGTATCAACACTAATTCAGCTGACTTTTATATTTGATCCAATTGGTAGATAGGCTGTATTTACACCATAACGGTGCACGGCTGATATAAAGGGACACCTAGTGGTTAAAGCATGTTATTGAATTTAATTATTTTCATTATATTAATAGGATCCCTATAAAGCATATTCATTACTCGTTATTCTCTACTAATATTTAATTAAAGACTGTATATAATGAATATTTTGCAAATCCCTTTCAAGATTTTCTAAGGTTTATTGACATATCATATACACAAACGGTGTAGTTATGCAATGAATGAAAAACTTGGGTCGCAGGTTCCTCAATAGTGCATTACAAGACATCTATCAATATTTGTGCATGCCTCCAGCAATGTTAACTATGTTGAAGCACTTATTTTAACTGATATTATACATAATGTATTATACTCTTATAAGATGTATTTAGATATTTAATCTCCGGCCTTGTCAGGTATTGAACATTCAATAAATAAATAACACAGAATTATTAAATATAAAACACAGAATTTGTGTGATTATACTAAATGATTTACAAATAAACACCACTGCATATTTACAACTGTTACACATTCTGATGTAACGCAAATGTTTCCAACTTGGGATCAATAAAGTATATCGATGGCTCCTGCCATATTTGCAAAATGTGCCTCTGAACCTTGACAAGTGCATGTTTCAGGCTTATCAATTAACAACAGGGTTAATGTCACAGACATAAGACCAGCTGTTAAATAAAGCTTGTTATGTGATGACTTTCAAAGAGAAAAGCAAGCACACTCGGAATAAAGTATTATTATTTTATTTGAAAAAAAATGTTTTCGGTCTGTTTCCGGTATTTGTTTATGACAATGTGATGTGAGATGTGAGACTGGAATTGCACAGGGGAAAATAACGTAGGCTATCTATGCCGCGATTTTAGAAGCGGATTTTGTTAAACTAATATGTTTGCGCTGTGGACCAACACTATAAATTGACGGGGAAGGGGGTAGCAATAATGATAACACCATTAAACAGTTACACAACATAACAGAAATAATATCGATAGCAGCGTCCATAGCAACAGAAAAGGGAGCACGTAACACATGCATACATAAAAAGAATGAATGCTAACTAGGTAACATAAGATAAGAATAAACAAGTTTAAATTATTTGTTATTGGTTGTGATCATATTCTAAAGATGTTTGGATTATTGAAAAGTATACAGCTCTCTTTCATCTGATTGTTGAGAGCTGTATCCATAAATTCATGTTGTGTAAGTAGCTCTCATCCTAAAAAAGGTAGGAGAACCCTGCATTCAAGCTTAAAAACTGTATAAGTATCTGAAATAAATATGTGTAATGAAACAAATACCAATAACTGTGTTGCATTGTTTTCTTATGCGCAATTACTTCATACTGTCTTTGACTTTTTCGTCCTGCATTTGTTGTGCCCCCCCAGTCAAATTAGTCTGGAACCGCCACTGCTCCGGTGCTGCGGAGGCCATGATGTCTGATGTTGTGGTGAACTGCCGTAAAGATAATAGTACTGTTGCAAAATGTGAGGTGGCAGAGTACACGTAGTGACCGCCAGAGGGAGCCAAATACCTTATCAATAATATTAATAATAATAATAGATTACATTTTTATAGCACCTTTCAAGGGACCCAAGGCCACTTTACATGCTGTCAACAAACAAACAAACCAGCAATGAAGTTTTAACACGTGAAACGTTATTGATCCCACATTGGGAATTATTTAGTGACATCAGCAGCTCTTCAACATCCTCATTAATTCTCTGAATAAACGGGCCGTGTGTTAAGGAGACATTTCTGTAAAAAGATATCCGCATTGCTTTATATAGATTTAAGTAGTTATTGTGATTGAATGATATATTGTTTATTTTATTTTAAACTAAGGGGGACCGTGCCTTTGAGGCGGTGGCCCCTATGGAATGAACTCCCCCATAAACTGAGAGCCTCTGTCTCAGTGGAGGTTTTTAAGGGGCAGCTAAAGACTCACCTTTTCCTGCAGGCTTTTGGGGCGTCTGTTTTATGCCTTTTATTACAAACAAAAACATTTGTCCCAATGTTTAACATCTGTCATACCAGTCCCATGTTTATATATTATTATTATTATCAATAATAATGTAATTATTGCAGCTTAACAAGGCTAGCAGTTTAACCCTGGATATATAATATTTTATATATGGAATAACAAGGCTATAAGAAAACCATGGCTGAAACACGGCATAGTTAAACATTTCTTCATAGTTCAATAAACAACAAGAAAGTCCCCTCAGATGTTAAGACCTTTACAGATACATGCAGCTAAATATAACATTTGAACAGGTTAAGATACACAAGGAGGTAAAAGGTATGATAATAAAAAATTAAATACAGTGTTACGTTCCCTTCTAAACTAGGGGTACAAAGGGAAGTAACAACATGTGAAAGTAACCAGGAGAGAGGAAACTGATTTGACAAAATTAGTAGATAATGTTTCATTTTCTGAAAAGGAAGAAGGCTCACCAGCCAATTTACAAAACAAACTTAAGAGGAACTGAGAACAACTTTCTCCTTAGAGAAGGTGACTGAAGTACTCAATGCACAAAGATAACCTGGAGCACATCTCCTAACAATGAACATGTTAAACTAACAGGTCTCACACAGAGACACCACACTACACATGCTGCACACGTCACACAAGCAGCTCAGGAGAAGGATTATGAAAACGTTCTCTCAGAAAGATAAGACACAAGACAAGTGAATGGATGCAACAATATGAAACCCTATAAAATAAAGTGAACATATAGGTACAACAGAAATACAAATACAAATGAATGGTAATAAAAATGTCATAATTCTAATAAAGGTTAAAAGATTAAAATATAAGAAACCAACGTAAAAATAAATGTTGTTATTGAAACGGTTAAATAACTATTATAAGATAAAACCCTTCCTATATCATAAATAAAACAATATAAAAGTAGGTAAATAATAAAGACTAAACGACCATTTCAAGTGGGAGGTTGCTAATAAAAAGCTAATCTAAAGAAATGTGTCTTTAGAAGGTGTTTAAAAAAGTCCACTGAGCCTCTCTGATATTTCCTGGTGTTCCACAGTTTGGGAGCGTAGTGGATAAAAGCCTCACCCATTTTCTTTTGGGGGACTTTAGGGATATTCAAAAAGCTGAAGAGGACCTCAGGGATTGTCCAGGGACATCAAATGAGACTGACTCAGTGAATTGAAGTCTGTTAGTCAGACTTCAATTCAGGAAGACTCTTCAAATATAACAGGACATCAGGAGGAGGAAACATCTAGCTTGAATGTCATACTGTAGTTGTTCAAAACTATGCGGTGTGGATTCGCTCGTGGAGTTTAAGGTGAATACTTTGAGAAAACGTTTTCCCACACTCTTCACACCAGTACGGTTTTTCTCCAGTGTGAATACGGTGATGTGTTTGGAGAGCACCTGATGTCGTGAAAGTTTTCCCACACTCTTCACACCAGTACGGTTTCTCTCCAGTGTGAATACGTCGATGTGATTCGAGAGCATCTGATCTATTGAAAGTTTTGCCACACTCTTCACACCAGTACGGTTTTTCTCCAGTATGAATACGTTGATGTGATTTGAGAGCACCTGATGTCGTGAATGTTGTCACACACTCTTCACAGCTGTATGGTTTTTCTCCAGTGTGAATACGTTGATGACTTTTGAGAGCACTTGATGTTGTGAAAGTTTTCCCACACTCTTCACACCAGTACGGTTTCTCTCCAGTGTGAATACGTCGATGTGATTTGAGAGCATCTGATCTATTGAATGTTTTCCCACACTCTTCACACCAGTACGGTTTTTCTCCAGTATGAATATGTTGATGTGATTTGAGAGCACCTGATGTCGTGAATGTTGTCCCACACTCTTCACAGCTGTACGGTTTTTCTCCAGTGTGAATACGTTGATGTGTTTGAAAATTACCTGATGTTGTGAATGTTTTCCCACACTCTTCACACCAGTACGGTTTTTCTCCCGTGTGAATACGATGGTGTGCTTTGAGATGACCAGATCTAGTGAACATTTTCCCACACTCTTCACAGCTGTACGGTTTTTCTCCTGTATGAATACGCAGGTGGCACTTTAAATGTGAAGATGTTGTAAAGGATTTGTCACATTGCTGACAGCTGTGACATCTCTCTCTTCCTTTCGGTTTCTAGAACAGACGGACAAAGAAAGAGAGAAAGTAAATCTAAAAAGCATAAATACAGTTAACATAATAAAAACTCTTAATATAAACCTTGAGTTAACGGAATATTACTTTTACTAACTATTTGTGTTTATTATATTTGTATTATATTTGATACAGTAACAGCATCATTCTAACCACAGTATATACCAGAGGTGGGGGTCTCGAGTCACATGACTTGACTCGAGTCGCATATTTTTTTACTTGAGACTAACATTGATAAAAGACTCAACTTTAAATATTTTTCTTGGTATTGAACGAAGCCCCAAAAGGGCAATGAAAAAAAAAGCATGAAAAAGTTACCGGTGCGCCAAGGGGAAAGTGGAACGCACAGGAGACAGACGTTTCATCATAGACAGTAGATAGTTATGTTTATGTGGGGAAATGGCAATGCATACATTATTTGAGATATATTTCAAACTCGGACTTCCTTTTAGGGTTAGGTCATTTCGGCCAGGGGTGTAGAGCTATATTTGATTAAGCACCGGCTCGGCAAAACAGGAGAGTCTGTGAACCAGTCTGCCTTAATCTATGAATTCATGTCTGTGACTCTCACAGTATCTGCGGCCCACAGCTGTTTTATAGAAGGAAAACCTCCTTCACTTCATGACATCTCTGCAGCACCAGGTGGCAGTAACTTTTAATTTTAAATAAATAAAGTATTGGCTTTCAGAATATGAAACCTTTATTTCCAAAATCACACGATAAATACATTTTTGAAGCTTGTAAAGGGAAGATGACAGGCACCTCTCACTCGCGCTCTGCTCTTCCGCAGCGCCACTCCCCCTCCCTCTGGCTGAAATTATGAATGTAAGGCGTATAGTAATCATTACAGTTACAGTTTGTTTTCATCTGATTTCAAATAAACAAAGTCTTGGCTTTCAGAATATTAAACTTGTTTTGGCAAATTCAGATGATAAATACAACTTTGAAGCTTGTACCGGCATAATGAGAAGCCGAGAACGGAGTAACTTGACGTCACAGCAAAAATACACAAACACACACACACTCGCGAGCTTCCCCCAGACCAGTAATCCAAATCAAAATATCTTCCCTCCGTAGTATTTGGATCATTTGCTCCGCTAATAATCAATCAGATCGATGGATTCAAGAGAAGAGGAAACTTTGAAGGCCTTTTTCTCAAAATGATGACTCTGTGACAGTCATTATATAATGTGACATATTTTTGCTTAAGTACAAAAACAATCATGATATCATTAGAAAGCTAGGAATCTCCTCTTTCCAACAGTGTATAGCCTACAACTCAAAATGTGTCTTCGGGTCAATGCGACTGATTTCGATAGAGCAGGTCACATATATAGTTTGTGCATGTTTGTAGTCGTTCTAACACTTATCGATATGGAGAAAATGTGTAATCACATTAAAATAGTTTTTTTAATTATGTAAACACACACCAAAAAATAACCATTAACCTGCCTGGGCCGCAACAGCGTATGAGGACTTCATAACATGGAAGAAACTATGAATGTGTCGTACCCACTTAACAAGAAGAAACTCAGCTAACTGACGATATGAAAATATTTTACTGAAACAAAACACAACTCTAACACAGAGTCTCAGAATCAGCAGTAAGCGAAAGAGTGCGCACTTAGCACATAACTCACGGTAGAAATATTGTATACTTCATCGGATCTGCACAAACTAGATATCATATGAAAGCCGAGATTCCACAGATTCTAATGGTATATGTATCATCACTGTGCGACCAGAACTCACGGCAGCGAAGGCACGCAAAGACAACACACAACTTCACTTTAAAGGGAGGCGTGTGGCGTTGGGATAAGGGGGAGCACAGGTTCAAACCCCACTGCAGTCAGCATGTCGCTATGTCCCTGAGACACTTCACCCCAAATTGCTTCTTTGGGGAATGTCCACAGTATTGAGTATGTAAGTCGCTTTGGATAAAAGCGTCTAACAAGTGACATGTAATGTAATGTATTGTTAACAGGGCCATTACGGCAAATACGTCTTACCTTTGCTGTTTTCTGATCAAATGTTGTGCTCAATGGCATTAAAACACATATAAACGCTGCTGAAGATTAATCCAATGTCTCTGTGTCTCTGTCTCACTTTGAAATGATTATCAATATTATTATGATATTTGCTGTAAAAATACAGAAATAATCACATCCTGTCTCTCAAATACTTTGGACAAGGTTCAACACTGGCTGAACAACATTTGCTTACAGTTAAATGCAACAAAACAGTATGCATGATGTTCAGTAAACGACCAGTCAAAATCGAAGGATCCAATGTGTTTTTAAACGTTGCAGAATTAGAACTAGTCCTCCACTTCAAGTATCTCAGAGTCATACTGGATTCGAACTTGACTTTTAACCTGTTAAACCCCAGGCCTGTTTTTCAGGTCTCAGGCTCGAAAATGACATTCCCAGAACAAATGACCATATCTTCCCTTCTAAAAGGGGAACATTAATAAACTTTTTTCTCAAAGTAATGATAAACCTGTGAGTTGGATGTAGAAGAGTCAGAATCAATATAGATGTTTTTTATTTTAAAGAAAATTCAGATTGAACATAGTAAAAAACTGTAAATTATAGTGTCCGTCCAAAACATATTTTTTGGATGATGGGTTAGTAGACTAAAAGCTTTAGGAATCCAAAGTACAACATATAATAAGTACCCTGTATCAAGATTGATGCAAAACAAGTGACATTTGACCTTTTTGGAGAGGTTTAGCAAACAACAAAAACCTTGGTCGAATTGGATGATTGACATCTCTTTTTAACCACTTGAGCCAATATAATCGAGTGAAAGTTCCACATACACACACAGGTTATCAAATAAGGAGTGATAGTGACACGTAGAAAAACCGGAAGCTGCGCTAACCTCTGGTGGCAACCATTAGCAGCTCATTTTTCTTCTCCGATTTTTGCATAAAAATGGAATTATGGATTATCAATACTTTTTTCAAAGTGACAGACACATTGCTATAACCTATGGATTAACCTTCATTCTCATTCTTTCTCGTTTTAATGGCATTGAACACGACTTTTGATCAGAATAACAGCTAAAGTGAGCATATCTCCATGTTTTGCTACCTAAAGCTACTTGTGTGTTGTCTGTATTTGCTTCCCCTGTCACGAGTTCTGATCGCTCAGTGATGATCCTTATATTTATATAATCTGTGGAATCTTCCTCAGGTTAGCACTGTAGTCAAGACCTGCTTTTTCAAAATACGACTATTGGCTAAGACCAAGTCGTTTTTATCTTTTAAAGACCTAGAAAAGGTTATTAACGCCTTTGTTACCTCAAGACTGGATTACTGCAATGCTCTGTATGTGGGTATGGACCAGGCCTCAATTAGACGCCTCCAGCTAGTTCAGAATGCAGCTGCACGTCTTCTCACTGGCCATAAAAAGCGCGACCATATCACCCCAATTCTGGCTCCATTGCACTGGCTTCCAGTTCGGTTCAGAATAGATTTTAAACTCCTTTTATTTGTTTTTAAAGCCCTAAATGGGCTGGCTCCTGCCTATATAGCCGAACTCCTCCATCGCTACACCCCAGGCAGAGCCTTAAGGTCGGCTGATCAGCTGCTGCTGATAGTGCTTAAGACCTGGCATCGAGCTTACGCAGCGGCTGGCTCTAGGCTCTGGAATACTTTGCCCCTCCATGTGAGGTCGGCCCAGACCCTGGGGTTTTAAATCAACACTTAAAACTCACTTTTTCTCTCTGGCTTTTGCTTAATTATTTATTTATTTAGTTCTTTATTTAGTTCTTTATTTTAATATTTATAACATAACATAGGATTTCATAAAGTATTTTTAAAATAGTTTATACATTATTCGAATAGGAATAGTAGATAGGATTACTTAAAATATAGTACTTTATATTTAATCTTTTTTCCCTTTAGACCCTTGCGGTTTATTCTTAAAAACCCTTACCCACCCCCCATTTCCCCTCTGCTGGTCTATGGCCTTGTAGAGGGTAACGGGGTACAGAGTCGCTTAGATAAGTGGGGGAGTGCATCTGACGAAGAGATAGGTTGTTGTGCTACCTATCTCTGTTTCTTATCCTATATCTAATAGAACTGCTCGGGTCTTGATAGATTGAGTGGGGAAGTTCATGAGATCTTTCTAGAGGGTTATCAAGAATAACTTTTATCCAATGACCATCGTACAAGGACAAACTTCCAGAGAAAACCCACAGTTTAAAGGGAAAAAAATGGGAGAAACCTCAGGGAGAGCAACAGAGGAGGGATCCCTCTCCCAGGACGGACAGACGTGCAATAGATGCCGTGTGTAAATCGAAGAGATAATACATTTTACAGCATCGAGACCGTATGTTAGGAAATGCATGTGTCTGTAATAAGAAGATGAATCCACGAGGATGTCAGCTACAATCCTGTGGAAGCCATCAGGTAGGTAGGTAGGTTATTGGTTATGTACACATATTAATTATTAAAATGTAAACCGATCTTTTTCATATGGGTGTTTGGAGTTGTACCCCCTAGATCTAGTCTCTAGTCATTCTGCTTAAAGTGCACCAGATTGAAGCATTTTACTTTAAAATGTTCAAACATTTCTTCCCGGGATGTCTGAGAAGGCAGATATGCTTGTTTTTCTCAACAAGAACTGTTTTAAACTTTAAAAGTCGGACTGTTGTAGCTTCAGTGGTTCTCAGGTTACAGTTACATAGTAGTGCATATAAACAGACTGATTAATGTGAATATTACTGTAAACTAACCTGTGTAAAAGTTTCTCGAATACATGTAATCGAAAAGTAGAATCGGAATCGGAATCAGAATCGTGGAAATTCAAACGATACCCAACCCTACCGTAGACGGACCACTTTTGGACAAAATGTCCTCTCCATTAAAGGCAGCTCATTGTGGAACAGCCTCTCAACTAAGATACGGGATTGTCCCACTGTCAATAGTTTTAAAGAAAAACTTAAAGAATGGTTGAGAAACAAACAGACGTGCAATCACCGCTAAATGCACTTTAATACAGGGGTATCTCCTCTTGCACTTTATGTAGCTCTTTTATCTCCTCCTGCACTTTATATGTTGTAGCTGCTACATTGTACTACCTTGTGGTAAATGCTCTTTCTGCATATCATGTATTTCTGTTTGCCATGTATATAAATGTTATGTTCATAAATCTTGTATGTGACGGGACTACGGATGGAAATTAGCTCAAAGCTAAAATCCGGCTCGTTTACATTTCAAAGCATTATTTTGTTTAAAATGTTCATTAATGTGCATTTTCCCGGTTCAAATAAACAATTAAATGAAATGAAATTACTGATAATCCATCATCATATTTATGTCAATAACCGGAGTTTTCATATAGAGTGTATGAGAGCGTATAACCCAGCTTCCGGTTTTGGGCATGCTGGCTGCACATCACTCATTCACCAATGGTAATGTTTAGATGGATTTAGGAACCCCCTCTTGATTCTATTGGCTCTAAAGGTTAAAAAGAGGTGTCAATGATCAAAATCAACCAATGGGTTCCAGAGATATAGCAAATACACCCAAATGACCCCAGAGGTGGTTTTATTTTCTAAACCTCCCTAAAAGGGTCAAATTTCACTGTTGTGCATCAATCTTTATACAGGGTACTTATTATACATCCAACTCACAGGTTTATCATTGCTTTGAGAAAAGATATTATTAATTTCCCCCTTTTAGAAGTGAAGATATAGTCATTTGTTCTGGGAATATCATTTTCGAGCCTGAAATCTGAAAAACAGGCTCAGGGCTTAACAGGTTAACAATAAACACATGTCAAGTAAACTGAAACTGCCCTTTATTCAACAACTAGTCCAGCAGCAAGGCTTTAAACAAAAGGCTTTCGTTTTCGAGATACCCCTACCCGAGGTAGAACAAATGACAACAATGATTTTTCTTATCTTTAGGGTCTCCCAGAGATGGGGACTCGAATCTGCGACTCGGACTCGAGTCGCACTTAAGTCGCACACACAGAGACTTCAGACTTGACTTGGACTCGTGACCAAAAGACTTCAGACTCGACTTCAGACTCGACTTGGACTCGTGTGTTGGGACTCGTGAACAATCATTGTGTTTTCTATTTTTGGCGTATTAAAGGTGGGGTAGGTACATTTGAGAGAAACCGGCTCGAGATCGCTAGAATTTGAAAATACACAACCGGAGATAATCTGCTAGAAGCTGCTACTTCCTTATAGAGCCCACCTCCTCCAACACACACGAACGCGCACATGACCAATGAGGGCACGAGATAAGTTTGTGCCCAGATGGAAGGCTGACAGGCAGGTAGGCTATCCAGTTATTTTAGCCGGGCTCATTACGCAGACGTGCGCGCCTCTGTTACTACCTCGTAGTAACACAATAGCGACCGGCGGCACACCTGCGGCTGTACCGCTTGTAATTAGGTTCAACTACAAAAACTTCGAACAAAACGCCGGCGGCACCAACAAAGGGAGCGCACACTGCAAAGTCTGCAATATCAAAATCAAGGATGCTGGCGCAACAACGTCGAATTTCATCAGGCACTTGGAAACTCACCCGGAGAAGTCAGTCACATTAACGCATATGGACGGTTTAGCTCAGCATCAGCTATGTAATGCTAACTTAGCTTGCTGCTAGCTTTGTAACTGAATATTTGAAAAGATTAGTGAATTGCTTGTCACACTTGTTTGAGTTGAGTGGCGTTGACATCCAATTCTTGACATGACATAACGGTAACGTTAATCATTACCCGCTTTTAAGTACTTTTAACAGTTTCCCTGCGGGGGATTAATAAAGTATTTGTGGTACTGATTTCTGATTCTGAAGTGTTTTGCTTATAAGTTATTTGCATTTAGCTGAAGTGTGGTGTTTTTACTCATATTGCATTGCAATAGCCTGTTTAAAGTGATCATATAACAAACAACTAATCAGTACTGATACTGTATGCTAATAGATATAGGAGTGATAATAACACAGTAAATGCTTTGAATTTCTTAGATATAGCTGTGCAGTACTCTTAACAGACTGGATAGCAGCAGACAATAGAAGGCTTATTACAACCAGAAGAGACATGAGACTTTTATTTTTTTAGAGACTTGAGACTTGACTTGGACTCGTGACCAAAGACTTGAGACTTGATCAAGTCTCACCCCACAAAGACTTGAGACTTGACTTGGACTCGTGACCAAAGACTTGAGACTTGATCAAGTCTCACCCCACAAAGACTTGAGACTTGACTTGGACTCATGACCAAAGACTTGAGACTTAACTTGGACTTGCAAAAAAAGACTTGTGAACATCTCTGGGGTCTCCCATTAATGAAATTGATTGTTGTCAAATTTTCTTTTGGGGGAACATTTTCTTTTTGGGTTGTTCTTTAGAACTACCCCAATCCCTGAAAAAGAGCCAAATTAGACCAGGCAGAATGTGGGAAAGGTGACAAAAAAGCCCATAACTTGAGAATGACCACTCTTATCGTCTTTAGATTTGCTGAGGTATGAACCAGGTGGCTGTCCTACATCACCAAATAGTCAGACCATTATTTAACTAAAGAAATACTGAATTATAGTTCTGTAAACTTAGCTTTAGTTTAGACGGAAATTGTACTTTTTGGTGATAGGAACATAGGACTCAATCACTTTTCTCTCATTTATCAGAAAAACTGAAATACCTAAAAGATTTCATTTCATTTCAAACCTTTATTTAACCAGATTGGTCCCATTGAGATCATAGATCTCTTTTTCAAGGGAGACCTTGAATACCATTACTGAATTGTCTAGGGTGCTATTGAACACTAACCAGTAGGTACTATTGAACACTAACCAGTAGGTACTATTGAACACTAACCAGTAGTTGTATGGAAATATCTGGTACAGTTCTATTGCAAATGAGATTTCTTTAGACATAGGCCTACCTCTTCTCTGAGACAGTCAAACTCCGAATGGGGGATAAGTGGCACAATAGCCTATAAGTTAAGAATGCTCACTCTGATGGTCATTATATTTGGAGAGGGAAATACCAGGTGGCTGAACTACATCACCAAATAGTCAGAATAAGAGTAACCCAATACAATCAAGTGTATTAGTTCTAAATTGCAAGCCTCTAAAACATAGGTGTAAATAGTACAGGTGTTATTGAAACTGGAACCTTAATTCAAAGTACAGTATACAATTCATCAACTCATTCTGTGAGAGGTCAAGTATATAGATACTCGAATATAATGTTAAATGTCAGGTTCCTCAGAAACATTAGGGGACACATGTTGACATTCTGCATAGCAGGTGCAGAACTCCGTACAGGGAAGGCCAACAGAGAGGCACTGGCACTTTCCACTCTCTCCAAACTTTGCATCTTTGCAATACAAGTGAGTAATGTCTCTCACTTCTGTAGGTGCTGGGGGTTTCGTAAATAGCACTGGTTGAATGGCCCCATCTCTGACAATCCACCCCTTGCCAACAGGACTCCATTACAACTGACTACACTCAGGATTTGACGAAGGGGAGGAGGTGAAGAGCATCTGCACAGCAGGAGTCAGCAGTTTGACATCACTGTACAGTGATCAGGAGGAGGCAGTCACAAGGATGGAGCTCCATGCATCTTGCACAGTAATATTCCCGCGTCACTGTGAGGTCTGATGACACAGGTGTGGAAGTACTGCTCATATATTATGCAAGAAAATACATGTTTGGTTCATCTCTAGTGTACATGCATGCAGGCCATGGAATGAGAGAGAGATATGTCCCCATCAACATCATATGTCGTGCACTCACTGGCTGTGGCACAACAAGTAGTACAGAATAGGAAAGACAATCAGCATCAGCAGGTGTTTGTGACCCTGACCAGAGCTGTTTCAGTGCTGTGGGCGGAACGGAAACCGGACTGGAATTTCTCTAAGAGGCCGTTTAGTTGGAGATGGTCCTGAAGCTGGGCGGCAACTACAATGATGTCTACCAGCATGTCATGCACTCACTGGCTGTGGCACAACAATTAGTTTGTACAGAATAGGAAAGACAACAGTATTCACCAAACTCAAGACCCATCTCAGCGAGCTCAAAGATCTGGCCCATTTTGGACTCTCTGCCAGCTTGGAAGAGTCTTTGCCAGTCGCAAGAGGATTGGCGCTTCTGCTATATGGAAAAAAGGAAATTGTACTGATGCGCACAAACTTGGATGAACTGAGGTTCATAATTGCATCAACAACAGATGCAGCCTCGGAAAATCTGCCGCCAACAGAGGATGCATTTTAACAACATGTAAAGAGCAATGTTTCAGACAGCGATATGGTGTCACAGCCCGAACCCAAACCCTTGTTATGGATTCCTGTTGGCAAGGGGTGGATTGTCGGAGATGGGGCCATTCAACCAGGGGACACATTGACAGAATGTCAAAATGTGTCCCCTAATGTTTCTGAGGAACCTGACATTTAACATTATATTCTAGTATCTATATACTTGACCTCTCACAGAATGAGTTGATGAATTGTATACTGTACGTTGAATTAAGGTTCCAGTTTCAATAAAACCTGTACTATTTACACCTATGTTTTAGAGGCTTGCAATTTAGAACTAATACACTTGATTGTATTGGGTTACTCTTATTCTGACTATTTGGTGATGTAGTTCAGCCACCTGGTATTTCCCTCTCCAAATATAATGACCATCAGAGTGAGCATTCTTAACTTATAGGCTATTGTGCCACTTATCCCCCATTCGGAGTTTGACTGTCTCAGAGAAGAGGTAGGCCTATGTCTAAAGAAATCTCATTTGCAATAGAACTGTACCAGATATTTCTATACAACTACTGGTTAGTGTTCAATAGCACCTACTGGTTAGTGTTCAATAGTACCTACTGGTTAGTGTTCAATAGCACCCTAGACAATTCAGTAATGGTATATTTTTTAGGGATTTCAGTTTTTCTGATAAATGAGAGAAAAGTGATTGAGTCCTATGTTCCTATCACCACAAAGTACAATTTCCGTCTAAACTAAAGCTAAGTTTACAGAACTATAATTCAGTATTTGTTTTGTTAAATAATTGTCTGACTATTTGGTGATGTAGGACAGCCACCTGGTTCATACCTCAGCAAATCTAAAGACGATAAGAGTGGTCACTCTCAAGTTATGGGCTTTCTTGTCACCTTTCCCATTCGGCCTGGTCTAATTTGGCTCTTTTTCAGGGATTGGGGTAGTTCTAAAGAGCAACCCAAAAAACATTTTTCCCCCAAAAGAAAATTTGACAACAATCAATTTCATTAATGGGAGACCCTAAAGATAAGAAAAATCATTGTTGTCATTTGTTCTACCTCGGGTAGGGGTATCTCAAAATCTGAGGGCCCTTCCTGCTTCACTAACCTCTGGAGACCCTGTTTCGATGTGCATCTGCCGTCCGTCCACAGGATGGCGGATGAGGTGGTGGCCTTCTTGCCCCAGTTTGTCCGTCTCCCACGCGTGGAGGACTTGCCGGTGGTTGGTGATGGTTTTTCCTGGTTGGCTCACCACCAAGCCTTTCGCAAGGCAGCTGGGGTAATTGACAGCTGCCACATCCGAATCAAATGCCCAGGTGGCCCTGATGGTCAAGACCACTTCAACAGGAAGCTGTTCCATTCAGTTGTGTTGCAGGGCGTCTTTGACCATCAGGGAAATGTTGTGGACATTTGTGTGGGTTACCCAGGATCCGTGCATGATGCACGGATGCTTAAGAACAGCCCCATCTACGCTAGGGGGACTTACCCTCCACCAGGGTATTTCCTCCTAGCTGATGGTGGCTACCCATGTCTACAGGTACCCCTGGCCCTTATCACACCATATAAGAGGCCAGTGAGAGGCATGGCAGAACAACGGTTTAATTCCCATCACTCCAGGGGTCGCTCAATCATTGTGCGGGCCTTTGGGGTGATGAAAACCCGCAGGTGTATCTTCTTAGAAGCACTTGAAGTACATCATGAGTTTGTTCTCAGGGTAATGAATCATTCTAATGTTTCTGTAGCAAATTAGTTAATTGAAATCCTAATATCCTTATCCTGCTATACTAAGACTGTCTTAATGCCTAACAATTGCATAGTCACAATACTACAGTATGCATCACACTTTGTTTTGTCCTTTTTCTGCTCTGCCTTGTGCACAGGTTGTGACAGCCTGTGTAATTGTCGGGGTTGGGGACGACCAACCTCCAGAAGATGCCGCCCTGGAGGAGGACAACCAGCCACCTACTGTGCATGAAGGTGGTGGGGAAAGTGAGAGTGAAGCAGCATGGCGGCCACCACCTCATCCACCACCCTTGTGAACGAGGTGTCCGCACTTGCTGTTGCTCCACTGGACCATGACTATTTTGCACAGGTGAAGAACATTGCTCAGATCCCATGTCACAATCTGCTTATGTACTTGAGTAACTGTATTTTGTAAAATGATCATCTCTCCAGGACTGAACCACTAACTAACTAAAACGTTCTCCTGTTTGCAGCCTTGAAAAAGTTCTGGAGGATAAACAGCCATAACAACATCATAAAATCACCATCATCGCCCAGGACCTCAAATCATCAAAAAAGCCCAGCAGGGGATGTTCCTCCTGAGGCAGCTGAAATTCAACTTGCCAAAGACGATAATGGTGAACTTCTACACCTCCATCATCGAGTCCATCCTCACCTCCTCCTCTAGCGGGTCATCCGCTCTGCAGAGAAGGTGATCGGCTGTAATCTGCCATCCCTCCACGACCTGCAGGCCTCCAGGACCCTGAGGCGGGCAGCGAAGATAGTGGCCGACCCCTCCCCTCTGGCAGGAGGCTGCGCTCCATCAGGCCCAAACCCTCTCGCCACCTGAAGAGCTTCTTCCCCTCCGCTACCGGCCTCTGAAACAAGGCCCGGCCCGCCCACTGACACTTTACCTCAGCCACAACGTAGACTCTATATGCATCACATTAATGATCATTAATGATGATACATTCAAATATTGTTCAAATATTGCTTACTGCACATATTTCATAGTTTATATTCTATAATTCACTGCATTATATTCTGCTGTAAATTACTGCTTTATTTTATTGCTATATATCCATATTTTGTTAGTGTTGTTAATATAGTTCGCTATCTCTGCACTTTTTTTCAAATTTCTGTTTTAAATGTTATGTAAGCACCATAACATCAAGTGAAATTCCTCGTACGTGTGAACCTACCTGGAAATAAACCCGTTTCTGATTCTGAATAATACAATTTGTATTCATATATCATACTTGATGTCTGCAAACCTTTTTTACACATATTGGTGCACATTGTAGCATAAACCACAAATATCAACAAAAGAGACAAAGTCAAAACAAGGTTAATTTGAATTCAATTTTAATTCAATTTTTTATTTTGGGACAAAACGCTCTAAGAGAGCTAAGAACCTTTCGGACCTTTCTCGGGCCTCTGCTGCTCTCCTCTCTCCCTTCTTTTTCATTCCTCTGCCTCCTCCTCTCTGTCTCTCTGTGTCCTCCTTGTCTTTTTCCTCCTCATCCTCTCACTCTCTCTGACCTTCCTGGGCAGTGCTTGACCCTGGATTGTCCTCTTGGATGGAGGCAATCAGGCAGAGGGGCGAGACCGCGGCAGACTGCCCTAATGCCTCATCCAATATGACAAACCAGGGCCAAGTCGCTGCCGTGGGTTTCCCGTCCTCAGTGCCCTGAGGCAGAACACTTGCATTCCTGAACAGTGAAGACCACATACGTACACGCATTAATATATGAAAACATAATACATATAATCATGTCTAGATAACCTTTCCCACCTTGTACTTGGTTTTGAGATTGTCCCATTTTTTTTGGCTTGGGTGCCGGTGCTCAACAGGGAGGCGTATAAATGCCTCCGTCTGTTCCTTAGTCCCTTGAGCAAACACCAGAAACAACAGTATGTATAATGCCGTGTGTAATTAATGAATACCAGGCCAAACACTCTGTTGCCAGTTTAATACAGAAACTGAGCTTTACTGCAGTCCGGCAACAGACATGAATTGCCACTCTCTCGAACGGTTTCAACATTAACTGTTTACCTAAAATAAATACCTCACAATGTACCTAGCTAATTATGAACTTGCTTTACTTTCACGAAACACATTTATGGTGTTAACAAATGTAACAAAGTAACATATTATGTACCAACACATTTTCTACGCCACTGAACATACTTACATTTAAATGTCTACTGCCTGGATTCAGCCATTGTCCACCAAAGATTTTGTAAATTGGTCCGTGCGCAAAGAATTGTGGGTAGTTTAAGACCGCCGAGGATCCACATGAGCAGCCTCGAAATTTCCTGCAACGAAGGACTCAGTCCTCGGTAGAATTCCAAGGATCTTTGACATTGGAACAGTCCTTCGGCGGGATTCGATGACGTAGCATCCTTGAAATAGTGGCTCTGAAGGATCCTTCCTTGACATTGAGAAACACCCCTCGACACACTGGGTGTTTCTCAATCCCGAGTACGCTTGCTTGGTAGCACATGTCTTCCGAGTCACTTCCTTCAGAAGCTAGGCAAGAATCCTTCCTGGCATTCAGAAAACGAAGAGTGGAACAGGCTAGCAAGTGTGCAGGTGTGCGTCATATGAGAGGCCCCGTCTTACATTATCCGCCACAGATTTTGGGAAATTGGTCCGTGCCCAAAGCATTGTGGGGATTTTAAGGACGCGAAGTCTACCCATTTGTGCAGCCTCGAAATTTCCCCCAAACCAAGGACGTGGCCTCGGTGGAATTCCAAGTATGCTGGACATTGGAACGGTCCTGCTGCGCCACTTGATGACGTAACATCCTTGAAATATTGGCTTGGAAGCCAGTTTCCTCGAGATTGAGAAACGGCCACTGCCTGAGGAAGGTTATGTGTATTTTTTTGGTCATTAACTTTTTCCAGACCACTTATTTATTTATTTTTGTGACGATCCGACCTCCATGCTGCTACTCTGGTTCAAACTGCATCCACCAAACAATATGATTGGTCTCGACCTCCCCAAAATAACCAACATCTGACTCTGTGAAAAGTATTTTTTAGATGTTCTGTCGTCATTTCCTGCGATCTTCTTCCTGCAGTCAGTCTTAATGGATATTAATACGGGAGTTTCTTTGACTATTTATAGGCAAATATGGGCGTTACGTGAAGCCGGCAGAAGCTGCGCCGCATTTTGAGTTGATTGTGATTGTCCCGGCGTAGGACATGCATGCGCAGTGTTTTATAAATCAGAATATTTGTGTGCGTATTAACTTGCTTTGTCCTACGTACGACACCTTCCCACGAGAATCCTACGCAAAGTTGTATAAATGAGGCCCCTGAACAGAGAATATGAACTGCTACCATCTAATGGAGATTCAATAAAGTCAGACTGAAGCATCCTTTGTGCTCCAGACAGTCCTCTCAGTAAACACAGAGCTGAATCCAGATCAAAAGCACGCTGAAGGCTCTTTGAGCAGGTTGTCTCTCACCAACACACTCTCACTCCCTAAGCGTCCAATAGCGACGTTTGGTCAGTGTCCGTGGCGTCCAATTGTGACGCTCCTCGGCTCCTTCAGCGTCATAAAGGGACGCAAATAGCTTTCAACTGATTGCAATGTATTTCCATCTGCGTCGGGATTTTACGCTCATGGAAGCACGGCATTCGTTTATGTCGGCTGCCCTTAAAAGCAATGTGAGCGTCCATTCCCATTGGATAACGGAGAATTGTACACCCGGAAGTAAGTATTCCTCTTACTGTCGATTGATTTTACACACAAAATTGATTGGTTTAAATTGTGTGCAATGCTTTTGTATTTTTCCCCTTCGATTCGGAGAAACAAATATGTTTTCTGAGTAAAGGATGGCAGAAGACACTACACTACCCATAATCCCCAGCTATCGTTTGGACTACACCATGTGCTCTGTTTGACAAACCCCGTTTTTTTCACCATTCATTCCGATGGCTGGCATCTATGTCACATGATCTTCAAATTTGTCCCTGCAGAAAAAGAAAACATGGCCGAACTTCGTTTTATTCTAGGTGGAAAATGCCTATTTTAAAGTTAGTTTGGCCATTAAAATGCGTTTTGATGTCATTTGATGCGAGAAATATGAGTTGTTATTTCAGATTATGTGTGCAGTGGATGTACATGATCTTTAATTTGCTAGTTATTACGAAGATTACTTCAGGAAATCGCGACGTTTTCATTGTTACCAAGGTGGTTGCTAGGGACGCTGCTATCGATATTATTTCTGTTATGTTGTGTAACTGTTTAATGGTGTTATCTTTATTGCTACCCCCTTCCCCGTCAATGTATAGTGTTGGTCCACAGCCTAAACATATTAGTTTAACAAAATCCGCATCTAAAGATAGCCTACGTTATTTTCCCCCTGTGCAATTCCAGTCTCAGATCTCAGAGCACAACGTCATTAACAAATACCGGAAAGAGACCGAAAACATTTAAAAAATAAAAATAATAATACTTTATTCCGAGTGTGCTTGCTTTTCTCTTTGAAAGTCATCACATAACAGCATTGTAATACACGGTTCGGCTGCATTACATATTACATATCTGCCGTAGTTCTGTATTTATCGAGCCCTGATGAGAAGACAAACATGAGGAACTGAAAACGTGACGTGGATCATAAATATATCAGCCATTAAACAACATCTTACATTTCTTTTCACACAATACGTCTCCTTGCAGTATCAACACTAATTCGGCTGACTTTTATATTTGATCCAATTGGTAGATAGGCTGTATTTACACCATAAAGGTGCACAGCTGATATAAAGGGACACCTAGTGGTTAAAGCATGTTATTGAATTTAATTATTTTTATTATTAGATATTAATACGATCCCTATAAAGTATATTCATTACTCGTTATTCTCTACTAATAGTTAATTAAAGACTGTATGTAATGACTATTTTGCACATCCCTTTCAAGATTTCAAGATTTTCTAAGGTTTATTGACATATCATATAGGCCTACACAACTGTGGTGTAGTTCTGCACTGAATGAAAAACTTGGGTTGCAGGTTCCTCAGTGCATTACAAGACATCTATCAATATTTGTGCATACCTCCAGCAATGTTAACTATGTTGAAGCACTTATTTTAACTGATATTATACATAATGTATTATACTCTTATAAGATGTATGTAGATATTTCATCTCCGGCCTTGTCAGGTATTGAACAATCAATAAATAAAGAACACAGAATTGTTGAATATAAAACACAGAATTTGTGTGATTATACTAAATGATTTTCAAATAAACACAACTGCATATTTAACTGTTACACATGCTGATGTAATGCAAATGTTCCAACTTGGGATCAATAAAGTATATCTTATCTTTTAGCTGATCGATGGCTACTGCCATATTTGCAAAATGTGCCTCTGAACCTTGACAAGTGCATGTTTCAGGCTTATCAATTAATGTAATGTAATGTTATCACAGGGGTCACACACATACGACCAGCTGTTAAATAAAGCTCTTCTGACCTTAGCTGGCATGTGGGTATATATATTAATACTGCCCATTATGGGCACAAGCAATTTTCACCCATTTATTAATTATATGTTTTAAATGTGAGTGTTTCCTGTCCCCTAAACCTCCAGGGATGTACACAGTTTAATACTGGCAACTTCTTATTATGGGAAATACGAAAACGTTTTTTAAAACTACAACTCCCAGTAGAGACGTGCCATAGAGAACATGTTGCGAAACAGAATAGCCAGCATGTGTAGTTCTGGGGACGGGGTGGGGGAGGGGGGGACGCGGTGGACCCGTTCAAATCCAGTTTTGGACAGTCTGCCGTGGTTCCATCCCATTTCAAGTGCTGTTCGAGAATCGGCTTAACCCTCGGAGCACACTCTCCAATCACAGAGCTTGAGGACTATCACGGGGTTTGTCAAACAGAGCACATGGCGTAGTCCAAACGATAACTGGGGATTCTGGGTAGTGTAGTGTCTTCTGCCATCCTTTACTCCTGGGAATGGACGCTCACATTACCTTTAAGGGCAGCCAACACAAACGAATGCCGTGCTTCCATGAGCGTCAAATCCCGACGCAGATGGGAATACATTGCAATCAGTTGAAAGCTATTTGCGTCCCTTTATGACGCTGAAGGAGCCTAGGAGCGTCACAATTGGACGCCACGGACACTGACCAAACGTCGCTATTGGACGCTTAGGGAGTGAGAGTGTGTTGCTCTCACTGATCCCGCTGTTATCTTAAATGTTTGTTGTTCATGTATTGTATCTTGATATTTTTCTGTTGATGTTACACATGTATGGGATTAGTTTTGTATCATAGAGATAAAGCAACACTTTCTCAGAATAAAGCAAAACTATGAGTTTAAAAGAAAAAGTCAAGCAAAATAAAAATACATTTCAAAAATAAAACTATAAGTTGCAAACAAATCGTTTGTGTAATCACAACCCAGTCTCACATCTAAACGTGTAATAACTACGTTGGTCCACAACTTGGGACGTAGTAATTTTACAAAAACGCCTCTGAAATGTTAGGATCCCTACTGTTACGAATGGGTGAAGCAGGTAGGACTCAAATGCATAATAACGAAAAGCGAGCTTTATTAAATAATAAAGCTGTGGCAAAAACAAGGCAGAATCCAAAATATCCAATAAAGCTGCACAAGGAACACAGACCGTGAAATAACATGGAAGGGAAACAATGAACCGACATGGAACACAGGGGAAGACTAGACTAAATACACAGAAGGGTAATCACAGAACAAGACACAGCTGGGCAGGGGAGGAGAAACACAAGGACAACAGGTGAACACAATCGGGTAATCAGGGAGGGAAACAGACAGAAAGCAGACAGGCAGGAAACGGGGGTGAACACTTTACACAATAAAACAGGAAACCCAAAGACAAGAAAAACACCAACACAGACAAAACTACAAACGTGACATAACATGACAATCGTGACACCTACGTTTTTTTTCACCATCCATTTCCAATGGCTGGCGTCTATGTCACGTGATCTTCAAATTTCTCTCCGCAGAAATAAAAAAACACGACCTTCGTTTTATTCTCGGTGGAAAATGCCTATTTTAAGGTTAGTTTGGCCATTAAATTGCATTTTGATGTCATTTGATGCGAGAAATATGAGTTGTTATTTCAGATTATGTGTGCAGTGGATGTACATGATCTTTAGTTTGCTAGTTATTACGAAGATTACTTCAGGAAATTGTGTAAATACAACGTTTTCATTGTTACCAAGGTGGTTGCGAGGGACGCTGCTATCGATATTATTTCTGTTATGTTGCGGTGTTATCTTTATTGCTACCCCCTTCCCCGTCAATTTATAGTGTTGGTCCACACTGCAAATGTATTAGTTTAACAAAATCCGCATCTAAAATTGTGGCATAGATACGTTATTTTCCCCCGTGCAATTCTCCAACCCAGTCTCACATCTCACATCACATCGTCATAAACAAATACCGGAAACAGACGTAGGCAAGATCCTCAGCTCGGTGATTGGATGGTTTAGCCGCAATGCCCGTTGGGAAATGGTGTTTATGCGATGTGAAATCCGAAAACATTTTTTAAAAATAATACTTTATTCCGAGTGTGCTTGCTTTTCTCTTTGAAAGTCATCACATAACGGCATTTTAATACACGGTTCGGCTGCATTAAATATTACATATCTATCGTAGTTCTCTATTTATAGAGCCCTGATGAGAAGACTTCTAGACAAACAGGAAGAACTGCCGCCACAACTGAATACGTGACGTGGATCATAAATACATCAGCCATTAAACAACATCTTACATTTCTTTTCACACAATACGTCTCCTTGCAGTATCAACACTAATTCAGCTGACTTTTATATTTGATCCAATTGGTAGATCGGCTGTATTTACACCATAACGGTGCACAGCTGATAGAAAGGGACACCTAGTGGTTAAAGCACGTTATTGCATTTTATTATTGTTATTATTAGATATTAATAGGATCCCTATACAATAGGGATACTCCCTAAAGTAGGGATAGTTAAGATTTTCTAAGGTTTAAACCTTAGAAAATCTTGAAATCTTGAAAGGGATGTGCAAAATAGTCATTATATACAGTCTTTAATTAACTATTAGTAGAGAATAACGAGTAATGAATATACTTTATAGGGATCCTATTAATATCTAATAATAATAATAAAAAATAATAAAAAATAACGTGCTTTAACCACTAGGTGTCCCTTTATATCAGCTGTGCTATTGCTGGAGCTGCTGTGATGCAAGTCACATTTCAGACGTGATCATTAAAGTATTATCGTGTCGTATACAACAACGTTCTAACCTATATCTAACCATATTGTGCATTAATATTGTATTTTCTAAACAGGTTGTGATCTTTCATTTGGGGATAACAGTGTGAGGAATATATTATGATGAAGTGCAAACTGACCTGAGCTCCAGGGGTCTCTTTGTTCTCCTCCATGCTGCTCTCAGTGCTCCTTCTCCGGCTGTGTCTCTGAAATAATCAACACAAAACAAGACAACTCAATACAACCAACAGACACAACAAAACTAATCTACAGCTACTTCGTAGGTTCAAAGCAGAGGTGAGAAGTAACTAAGTACATTTACTCAAGAACTGTACTTAAGTACCCTTTAGAGCAGGGGTGGGGAACCTCCGGCCCCCGGGCCGTATTCGGCCCGCGAGACCATTTGGTGTGGCCCTCGAGGTAATTTATAAACACACACAAAAAAGAAAAAAATTAAAGAAATCTAGACCGCAAAATAATTAAACAAGTGAGTGCCTGTTTTTCCTGGCCAAGGTCAGGGTCCTTGAACACAACACAAGCCTAACGTGTCATCACGTGGTATATGTCTGACAGGGGTGTAGTTCTGACGGGGAGCATCAGAACGCAGCTCAGCTCCGGCACTTCCAAAAATTGCAGTACCGATAAGGAGCCGTACACATGCTGCAGTTTTTGCGTGGCTGTGTCTTAGTTGTAAGCCCAGTGTCGATCTGTTCATCTGTCATACTGATCATACAGTCAATAACTTTATTGTTATTAGCATCTGGTTAGCTCGCTATGCTAACGAATATAAGAAGCTTTTTCTACAACCAGTGAGGTAAAGGCACATCTTTATATGATCATTATAATTATCAAAAAATAAGAGAATAAAATACTATATGACAGTAAAAAAAAGTTGTTATTAATAAACAAGAATACAGTTTGAAAGGGGAGTGATTTGTAAAATATCCATAAAGAAAAAGAAAATCTGTTTACAGTTCTGTTTCATGTGGGTGTTGAGAGATGTATCCATAGATCTACTAATGTTGCTCTCAAAGTGCACCAGATTGATGCTTTTAACTTCAACATTTAAAAAAAAATCTTCCCTGACCCCCCTAGAGGAGGTTAGGTCCCCCCGACTTAAATCATGTTCACATGGATAGGAGTCTAAATACATTTGCACACATCTTGTGTCCATATCTTTCTGTTTGGGTGGTCATGCCACAACCGTGCACGTGCATGCATGCGTGAGTCATGGCAAGATATCTGGATTAAGAGGTTGCTTTTTCTTTGCACAGCATGAAAGAAAGGTGAAATGAGTGGGCTGTGATTTTAGTATTTTTAAGCAAAGGTTAATAATTTGTACGGCCCTCGGAGGATGTTGAAAACATTGAAATGGCCCTTGAGAGGAAAAAGGTTCCCCACCCCTGCTTTAGAGGTACTTTTACTTAAGTTGAGTATTTCCATTTAATGCTTGGTACTTCTACTCCTCTATACAGTTCAGAGGTAAATGGTGTACTTTTACTCCACTACTTTTACTCCACTACAATACCTTTAGTTACTTTACAGATCTGGATTAATGATGTGAAATATATCAGACTTTAGTTCCACCTGGAGTAAATTCACAAACTACCCTGCAGTATACAAAGTCACTAAACACACACACACACACACACACACACACACACACACACACACACACACACACACACACACACACACACACACACACACACACACACACACACACACACACACACACACACACACACACACACACACACACACACACACACACACACACACACACACACACACACACAACCCGTTATCCCGACTTTTTCTTTTCTCTCTCTCTCTTTTTTTGTTGTTCATGTCCCTTAGGGGCTCCATAGAAATATATCAAATAAAATAATAATATAACATATAATTCAATCACAAAATATAACTTTAAATTACATACTAAAGATTTGTAATATTAAAAAATATGTTTTAGTAAAATAATAAAAAATAAAGTGATACAAATAAGAATTAAATGCATTATTGTTTTCAAATATTTTTACATAAACCTTGAAAACAATATTGAATTAGAAATGTAGACAAGCTGCTGATGTAATTAAATAAGGTATTTGGCTCTCTCTGGCGGTCATTAAGTGTACTCCGCCACCTCACATTTTGCGACGGAACTAGTGTCTTTACGTTAGTTCACCACAACATCAGACATCATGGCCTCCGCAGCTCCGGAGCATTTACCTGAGAACCGGGAGGGTTTAGCGGCCTCAGGAGACACTGGGACACCGGGGAGAGACACCGGGACACCGGGGGCTGCTGCCCGGGACAAACCGGTGTGTCTAATCGTGCTGGGGATGGCGGGATCTGGGAAAACAACCTTCGTTCAGGTGAGTTAGCATCGGGAGCTAACTGGAGCTAGCTGCTTCTGCTAAGGGTGAAACACAGTATTAAAAACAATATAACAATGATATTGAAACGGTGTTAAAAATTGTATTAAAAACAGTATCAATACATTATTAAAAACAGTATAAAAACGGTATGAAAACAGTATCAATACATTATTAAAGACAGTATTAGAACTGTAATAAATACAGTATCAATACAGTATTCAAAACAGTATTTGAACAGTAATAAATACAGTATTGTTGTGGCAATTCAGCACTCACAACAGGAAATAATGAAACAGAGAGGAATCAATAAAACACAACACAGATATAGTTGATTAATTATGATTTCGTTGTACAACAATCAATAATAACGTGGAAACACTACCTTGCACACAAGCAGTCAAATGGTGTAGTGGCCCCATGAGTACAACAATCACACAGCATAGCTACTGTAATGAACGCACACACATTTTTCCTAACCATGTTTAACTGGCACACAAATAGGGACGTTTTCCCTCTGAATGCATTACTTGTCAAGATGTCGAAAGGTCATTATCTCATGACGTCTTTAGGAGTAATTAAATAACAAAGACTTAACTGTATTATGACCTGAGGGCCTCTTTGTACTCCCTCTGACCTCAGCGTCAGCTCACTTTAAGTGAATACATCCATTGATAATTAGTCATGGGTTTCTCTAAATCTGGAAACTGTAACTCAACAACACACTTGGTATAGCTTACCATGTGACTAGGCATAAGACTGATATAACATTATCAATACAGTATTAAAAACAGTATTAGAACAGTTATAAAAACAGTATTAATAGTATTGACACTGTTTTTAATACTATGTTGATTCAATTCCACTATTATAACGGTATTAAATCAATGTTAAAACACAGAGAGAGAGATCAATAAAACACAAACACAGATATGGTTGAGATTCATTATTATTTAGTTGCGCAACAACAATAATAATGTTTTACTAAAACCATACAAATAAAGTGATAAGAATTGAATACATTCTTTGTTTCAAACATTTTTACAAAACATTTGAAAACAATTTTGAATAAAAAAATCGGAAAATATATATATATATATATATGATCACAAATATAATAAACATTATTATATAATAAAATAATAACTGAAATACGAAAAACATTATAACTAAATAATAACAAGATGACAAAATATAATATAATTCAATCTAAAGGATAAGTGATAGATGAAGTTTAGGATAAATAAGTGTTGGTTGTTGTTTCCTCCAGAGGCTGACGTCTTACCTTCACACTCGTAAATCTCCTCCTTACGTCATCAACCTGGACCCCGCCGTGCACGAGGTGCCCTTCCCTGCTAACATCGGTACACACGCACGCACGCACACACACACACACACACACACTCACTCACTCACTCACTCACTCACTCACTCACTCACTCACTCACTCACTCACTCACTCACTCACTCACTCACTCACTCACTCACTCACTCTGTGTGTTTTCCTGCAGACATCAGAGACACGGTGAACTATAAGGAGGTGATGAAGCAATACGGACTCGGACCAAACGGAGGAATCGTCACGTCCCTCAACCTGTTCGCCACGCGCTTCGACCAGGTCTCAAAGAAAGCTCTGCACATTTTCAAGAGGCTCTATTCTGCTTTTCTGTAATGTGTTCTATAGGTTTTAGTGCAGCAAATCGGGCTTTCTCTAAATCTCCAAATTCTGACTTTTCTGAATACTTTACATTTTTAATAATCCCTCGTCTCCGGCTTGAGCGAAGCCTCACGATCCATGTGTCTGTGATCCCCTCCAGAAGGGAAGGAGTCATCACATACAGAGACTAGTTCCTGAGCAGTGTCCTTCACATGCTGATATCTAGAGAGGGAGTCACACAGTCACAAGATGGAGGAACAGAAAGCAGTATTCAATGTTTACTTCAGATTAGCTCCACGTCAGAAATGAGCATGCTTGATGTCTCTCTCCATAGAGGCTGAACCATCATGTTGATCACATAGCTATCATCTGCCTCAAGCAGTCCTGATGCTCTTCTGGGTCATCACACATCCTGTCATGTTCACAGCTACAGTTGATACCTTTGTTATCATGTTGCTCTCATGTTGGAAGAGGACATTCAGTATTTTCCCAACACTAAGTATGCACACGTTATTAATAACACAATAAGTTAAACTAAATAGCAGATATGTACACCATGGTAATATTGCATGTAATGGCCGACAGCAAAGCACGGACATATCTTTAAATGAAATGAAAACTTCTTCAACTCTAGCTGCTTCCTCTCTGTAAGGGAGCGCTTGTTTTCATACGGCGTGGTGGACAAAGTATTATAAATGCATTTTTTGTAAACATGTACATTGTTGAATACGTACGAGGCTAATGGCGGAGGAGCGCTGGGCCTGCCGGATATTATTACAAACATTCAAGCTGTTACTGATATTTCATCAAAAGTGACCCCGAAAAGCGCTTCATTGTGTTCTTCAATATAAAAACATTATTTAAAACGCTAGGAAAACAGTATCAATGCAGTATAACAATTGATTAAAAGCAGTTCTAAACACGGTATTAGACACAGTATGAATGATGATGTGTGTTCCTCAGGTGATGCAGTTCTTAGAGAAGAAGCAGCAGGACCACCGGTCAGTATTCACCTGTAAACTACTATAATATTAACATTTCATTTAAATCAGGCGAGTCACATCCTGCTTGTGATGACCTTTGACCCCTGCAGGTACGTCCTGATCGACACCCCGGGTCAGATTGAGGTCTTCACCTGGTCTGCGTCAGGAACCATCATCACTGAGACTCTGGTGAGCATCGTTAGTTATTGATGCATTCATTCTCAAGTTATACTGAAGACTTTTCTTTTTGTCGCTGCTTTTAATTGAACTATTCATATCTTAAACTGCACTGTAACTTTTATCCATGTATTTTTTCTTTTAATGTTTATTTTATTAGCTTTTCTTTTTTAATGCTTAATGTCTTTCATTTTTTGTAAAGCACTTTGAATTGCCTTGTGTTGAAAAGTGCTATATAAATAAACTTGCCTTGCCTTGCCTATTTTCTGTTTATTTTCCACAATGTTTTTCAGGCCTCTTCCAAAAATGAAAGCTCTAAAAACAAATATAAATGTTGAAATATATTTCATTTCTTTACACATTTATTTCAGCATTCTTCAATAAACATTGTTATGCATTCATTTTCTATGTTTTGATATTGAAATGTTATTTTCCTTCCTCTGTATTCAGTATTTTTGATGAATATGTTGCAGGCGTCGTCCTTCCCCTGCGTCGTGGTCTACGTCATGGACACCACCCGCAGCGTGAGCCCCGTCACCTTCATGAGCAACATGCTGTACGCCTGCAGGTACACACCACCACCACCGCTAAACTGTGACAGAAATCTGTAAATAAAAACTCAAACTAAATTCATAAAACTCTCTTTCCAACACCAGAACTGGGCGCCTCTTAAATAATTAGTAAATAAATCATCCTGAGAAAATATGAAGTGATTTAAATGTGAAATATTGAGCTGTTTTTCATTCAGGAACAAAAACACTAATCTTGCATTAGTTTAATGAAGATGATTTATTTAAGTTACATCCAGCAGGGGGCGCTAACAGACCAGATAATAATAATAACAGGATGTAATATATGTTCATTTTTAATAATGACAGTAGTATAATTGTTGTCACAGTTAATAAATAAAACATATGTTGCTGTTTATAATAAAAAATACAACTAACATGAATTAAATGAGATTCTCCTTGATAGTAATGGACCATGTGGACAAAGTCAATATGTTTTTAAACAATATCAGTTCCATCTATTCTTTCTATATCTGTTAACAAACCCTTTTCAAAGAGTAGAGTGAACGTGTAATAATTATATTTTATATCTGGAAAACAGTGAACATGTTGTGGAGTTGTTCAGCTCTTCGTGTTTCCTCCTCCAGTATTCTCTACAAGACCAAGCTGCCCTTCATCGTCGCCATGAACAAGGTGAGGGGTTCCCGTGGAAATGCTTCAGAATCAGGAAAATAATACTTCATTGCGGGGGGGGGGGGGGGGGGGGGGGGGGAGTTGCAATAAAAAGTAATTTATACAAACAAAAAATGTGTTTAAAACAATATCTGCAGTCGTGTATTGGTAATAATTAAGATATGTATTGTTCAGTTTGTTTTACTGTTGTTTTTTATCTCACAGATAAATATTAAAAATAGTCAAAAATATTTGCAATTAAAAGTTATTTATATAAAAAAAGAGGTTAAAGAAAATCTGTATATTCTCTACATTTCTTTACGTCTCTGAGGAACTTTTTCCTCTCAGTTTGTTGTGATGTTTATTTTCGAGCTGCACCTGCAAGGTGAACACAGCTGGGAACAGAACACGTGTTTGAATGCGTCCATCAACAGGTTTATGATATCACTGCCCCGTCTAAAACACGATCTGACTTCAATTACATTTGTCTCGAGTGTTTCGTCAACTTAATGTGTTGCTTAAAATAATACTTCTGCATCCAGTCTGTGACGCTGTGAGTGTTGCACGGCCAGATACGGCTCAGCTGACTCAGATCAGGAGATATGTGATACATTATGAAGTGATATGCCGCGGACTGTACTTAATGATCCGGGTACTGATGTTAGGCAGATATGTAAGTAAGCTTTCTTAAGGCTAATGTTATAATAGTCAGATCGCTCTGAAGATGGAGGTGATATTCTATTCATGTTCACGTTCACACAGTCGGTGATTTTTGCCGGCCGTCTTTCCTGCGACGGCAGCTTTTCTGTATTTCCTTTCTCCTGTAATATGACCTGATCGCTTTAAACTCCGCACACTGAGCTCTGATTGGTCAGCAGGCGGTGCTTTCACTGAGTTGAGCTCTTAGCCTGGAACCTAACCTGGTCCGGATCAGGCTAGCCGCTCAGCATCAGTTACCATGGAGATCTAGCCTGCTAAAACGTCTTCTTTGTTATTTATTGAGCTTTAAAACAAATTGATATGATTCGATATTAAACTAATTATAGCAGATGAACTACATTATTCAAACATGTTCAGTAACTTACAACAACACGGGAATAATAAACGGAGCGCTCTCTCCCTCTCCTGACAGCCCGTCAGTATCATGCAGCTCGCGGATCAGTAATGAGGGACCCGACAGTGAAACTAAACACATCTATAACTAGTTACGGTAGTTTGAGAGGTCATTAAAATAGCTACGTGTGATATTCTAACCTGAAGTGTGTTTTGTCCGCTCACCGCTGCAGCTGATCTCTCTCTCCCGTCAGATCAGACTTCACTCGCGTTTATGTCCATATCGATCAGATCCAGCTAGTTCTAGCTAATGATATGACTACCTGCTTATTAAAAGACACCTAAACAATAAGTGTCGCTATGCAACCGGGTGAGGCCACAAAGTATAGCGCAGCATCATGTATTTGTTTACATGCCCACCGGAACCCCGAGGCATTACCAACAGATCAACGCACAATCAACCCATCCAGGACATCTCTTTCTCCACATTACGTGTTAGACATTAGAATGGACTCTTCTGTCTGTCACATAAGTGGCGTAACTGATGCGGTATTGCGTTAAGGGGAAATTATTTTGACCGGAGAGATTTAGATTTGCCGGTCTTCAGCATATTTTACCGGTCATATTCCGGTAATTACCAGCTAACGGGAACTCTGGTCGTAGGACCGGAAACCCAGAGTTTACCCTGAAGTTGGCTCGCTTAGCGAAAATCCGGCTTCGTAGTACAGGCCTCAGGAAGCTCTCAGTTTGTTGTGTTGTTTATTGTTTATCTCTCTCTAATCAGCTGTTGTCTCTCAGTCTGTTGTTATTTTGTTGTTGTTTACGTCTCTGATCAGCTGTTGTCTCTGTTCAGACGGACATCATCGAGCACAGCTTCGCCGTTGAGTGGATGCAGGATTTTGAGGTTTTCCAGGACGCTCTGAACCAGGAAACGTCGTACGTTGGAAACCTGACGCGCTCCATGAGCCTCGTGCTCGACGAGTTCTACTCCAACCTGCGGGTGAGAGGGAGTTCAACAGGACGCAGTGTTCGTTTTAGCAGCTATTTTTGATCTAGTCTTTAGATGAAAATGGTTATTAGTTTTAGTCACATTTTTGTCCTTTTTAGCCTTTGTAGTTTTAGTCAAAATGTTTTCTCTCTTTAAACTAATTCAGTTCGGCAAATACAGGAATCTGAAATCTGAATGAAGGTGACAGCATCAAGTGTTGAAACTCGTAAAGCAACATTTCACTCTCCTAACACTTTACTTGTGTAATATCTAGGGCTGGGTATAGTTAAGGTTTTTAACGGTACTACTACTCTTATCTTTACTGCTTATCGATCCCGTACTTTAACGGTATTCTTATCGGTACTTTTTGTTAAAGGGAAAAACTAAACAAATTGTTAACCGAATTAACATTGCTTTATTTAAATGTGGCCCCGCCCCCCGCACACTGATAGAGAACTCTCCCCCGCACACAGAGAGAGAGAGAGGCTCCGCCCCCTGCACACAGAGAGAGAGAACTCTCCCCCCCGCACACAGAGAGAGAGAGGGTGTTTCTCAATTTCGAGGACGCTTGCTTGGTGGGACATGTCTTCTGAGTCGTGGTCCTTCAGAAGCTAGGCAAGAATCCTTCCTGGCATTCGGAAAACGAAGAGTGGAACAGGCTAGCAAGTGTGCAGGTATGCGTCATATGAGAGGCCCCGCCTTATATTTTCCGCCTTATATTTTGGAAATTGGTCCATGCGCAAAGCATTGTGGGGATTTTAAGACCGCGGACCCTCGAAATTTCCCGCAACGAAGTACACCGGCCTCGGTAGAATTCCAAGCATCCTGGGCATTGGAACAGTCCTTCGGTGGCACTAGATGGCGTAGCATCCTTGAAATAGTGGCTCTGGAGCAGCTTTCCTCGACATTGAGAAACACCCAGAGAGGCCCCCACACAGAGAGAGAGAGTTAGGCCCCGCCCCCCGCACACAGAGAGACACAGGGAGATCGCTCTTCTGGAGTGAAGAGAGCGGAAATAATGATATTGCAAGTTAGAAACGTAAGATGCATTTTGACAGACAAGACGGACACTTGGGGGAAAATACCCTGCAATTTGAATGTCCGATAGTCCACCATTAACACCTTAGTCTCGTTTCGTCAACGAAAACCAAATATACATTTCATCATAGTTTTTATTATCAATAATCTATTTTTAGCTCGTCTTAGTCGTGTAAAAAAGGTCGTTGACGAACATTTTTCGTCATAGTTTTCGTTGACGAAATCAACACTGTTAAGACTTCATTAAAACGTGTATAAATGTTATTTAGGCCAATTAATGCTTTAAATAATATATTTAAAGATTAAAAGTTAAAGTGAACATTTGAATAAAACGATAAAATAAAATTGAAAATGTGCAATAAAATAATACGATTAAAAAGCGTTGACATTTTTATACAAATATAAGAGTTTATAGTTACATTTTGCAATAACAATGTTTAATAGAATACAAATGTATGCAAACACAAGACTGATGGAAAAAAAGAAAAAAGAAGGAATGTATTTTAATTAAGTTAAACCAAAAAGATGAATAAATAAAAATTCATATAAAGTAAGTAGAAAACAATTAAGTTGCAATAAAAATAGAATGATATTTAAAGAGACAAAAGTATTTAATAGAATACGAATATTATAATATAAACAGAAATATATATGATATATATATATACTCTCAAGACAGTGTTCAATAAATTCAAATACATTACAAATATTTATATATAGTACATAGGAGTAAACATTTTAAATACATAATTTAGATAAACAGGAGAAATACAATTACATTAAATAGAACATTGTTATACAAACAGAAAATGTTGCAATAAAAAATGAAATAGAAATCACAAATCACAAAGCCCTCAACAATCAGCCCCCCCCCACCTCACAGACCTGCTGCACCACCACGCCCCTTCCCGCTGCCTCCGCTCATCAGAAGCCAACCTCCTCTCCATCCCCACCCACACCAATCACCGGACCTGGGGGGACAGAGCCTTCTCCGTCGCTGCCCCCTCCCTCTGGAACTCACTCCCACAACCCATCAGAGACGGCACTGACCTCACCTCCTTCAAAGCACTCACCTCTTCAATCTGGCTTTTAATGTGGGATTGTTTTTGTATTATTTGACTTTAACTTTAACTATATATTTATTGGTTGTTCCTTTCTTTTCTTTTCTCTTCACTATATCTGTAAAGCGTCTTTGAGCACCTAACAAATTAAATCTATTATTATTATTATTATTATTATTATTATTAAATAAAGATATTTACACAAAGTTAGAATTTAGAGATAATAGCATGACTCTCTCTCTCCCCTCAGGTGGTGGGCGTGTCTGCGGTGACAGGAAGTGGACTGGACGAGCTGTTCGTGCAGGTCGAGGAAGCTGCAGACGAATACGAGAGGTCGCTGAAAACACATACATCTCATTTAGAAAGACCTCCAGCAGCTGAGTCACTCCTAACTACATCTCCAATGCACTCTTCTTATAACTGAAATAAATTAGAGGATTTTAACTTTCGTGTTTATGTTACGGACATCTCTTCGTGTTTGTCCTCGGCTCTTTCTTGTGAAATATATTTTTTAATCTCAATATGTGAAAAAGATAATATGGTATAATTTAAAAAAAGCTGAACTCCTCCTCCTCCTCCTTTTCCCTCAGGGAATATCGACCAGAATATGAAAGACTCCGCACACAGCTGGTGAGTTCATCAAATCACAAAAACATTCATTCATAGGGTACAGTTAAAGCCCCTGTCACACTGTCCCGACATTGACACCCGATGGACACACGATAAAGGAAACGTTCACATTCGGCTGTGATCGTAGCAACATCGGGCCATTCGTGAGGGCATCTAAGCCATCTAAGCCAGCAACTTCGTGAGCGGCAACTTCGTAAGCACTCGTGAGGGTATCTTGTCAAGTCGTGTCATCTTCGTGTTATCATCGGTGCATTCGCCCTCACTCTGATCGGGGCGAATGCCCGATGGCACCGATGATAACACGATGCCCTCACGATGGCCTTACGAAGGGCAAAATGGACACACGAATTCAACACGAAAATGAACCTTCTCAAGGTCCTTCGGCTATTTTTTGGCATGCCAAAGATTTTGCCTCCGCTCACGAAGTTGCTGCCGGAGCCTGAGAAACTCCACCGGCGGTCATACGATGGCTTAAGATGCCCTCACGAATGGCCCGATGTTGCTACGATCACAGCCGAATTTGAACATTTCCTTTATCGTGTGTCCATCGGGTTGTTTTATTGCACAACAAAATCATGTAAACATATTATGTAAATAACCCAATTTGTGTTCTGTGAAACTAAAAAGGATATAATATATTATTTTGAAGGACAGTTGACAGGAAGTTGTTGTTGCTATGGAAACAACATTACGGAGAAAACGTAATATTTTCTACATATAAAGACGGATAAAGTAAAGAACAAAGTCTGAAGATATCAGCACGGTATCATAGTACTGTACCATAATTGTTTGTGTTACTTTCGTTGCAGTTGTATGTCTTAAATGTAATGTAAATGTTGCCTTCGTGTGGTTCGGGGCCATCTTCGTGCGAAATTCACAATTCCATATTCGTGTGTCCATCGGGTGTACATTTCGGGACAGTGTGACAGGGGCTTTACAGAGAGCGATTGTTTGTCAAAGATAAAGAAAATACCTTTGTTTTTACAGCCATGGTTAGAATGATTCTGCCATTAGTTAAGTTGTTGTTACTCTGATTATTGTAAACAAGTGTTTTGTTATGTTCAGCTGGACGCTCAGAGCAAGAAGCAGCAGGATCAGATGGAGCGGCTCAGGAAGGATCTGGGAGCCGTGGATATGAACACACCTAAAACAGGTAGAGGTTAAAACACATCGCACAGAAACACTAACATACATCGAGTATGGACTAAAGCATTGGAGCAGATTCTTTTCAAAAGTCATTTTTTTAACGTCTGACCAACTTCACATTAAAGCCTGAGAATCTGGAATGTCGTAAAAGCTCCCGTTGGTGTAAAGGGACTAGGCCTGTCGCGACAAGCAATTCATTGACTTATCGTACGATAAATAAAAATGAGCTCGATAACTTTTCTGACCTCGATACATTTCCGTTTACATGCGTGTTTGTTTACATAACCGGCATCGGCGCTCCTTGCTCAAAGTCTTTGAAAAGTCTTGAGCTCTGTTTTCCAGCCTGAGTCTATTTCATTTATTGTTTTGGTTGTATGATTTAATAAAATGTTTATAATTTAATGTATTTGTTTTATTTATTATATATAATTTAAATATTTGAATATTATTAATGCACACTATGGTGACAATATCTGTTTTTTTTACTGGACATATTTTATATTTTATTCCATTCTATTTCAATGTAAATACTGCTTTATTTAATTTGTATTCATTCTTTTATTTTCTTATTTTTTTATGTTATTATAGTTTTAGTCAGTTATAGTCAAATTCCTCGTACGTGTCAACCTCCCTGGTGATAAACCTGTTTCTGATTAAACTCTAATTATTCCTGATGTTATTCATAAAGACGGCGTTGACATTGCGGGGCCCAGTGACCTCATCATGAACCGCGGTAACCCTGACGACAGCGAGGAAGACGAGGACAGCGACACGGACGACATCGACCACGGAGGTGAGAAATAAACAGTATACGCTGTACTACTACAAACAAGAATACTTGTACTAAAGCACACAACTATACGCTTTAAAAAACAAATACTACGTGTAAACAGAAACCCTTTTTATAATTTAAAACACATAAATATGCTGTAAAATGTTAATACTGTAAGAAAAAAACACAACTCTAAAAAAACAAAAACATTTGTATAAATTGTAAAATATATACACTGTAAAAAAGAAAATCATTATGATCACTGTGTACTGTATACCAGTGGCGTAGCTGCACGTCTGGCCCACCCACAGCCAATCATCAGTCAAGGATAAACAACCCGTGGCCGCCGAGCTAAGTCATGTGGATGTCAGTTTTACACATTCTGAGGCCGCCGTGTCTATGTTTTTGTTTTCACAGCTGGCTTATACTTATGTTTAATTCATAGTGCATTAAAAAATAAATAAAATCATTAATGAAGTTTCAGCTCCGACCCCACGCTTAATAAGTCTCCTCCAGGCCCGCCGGCGCCCACACAATAATACACTCTAGAAAATCACTATGAGCACTGCATACACTGTAAAAAGAAACATTGTACTCTGCAAAAAAACATGCGTACACTGTGAAGAAACACAATTATACACTAAATGAAAATCCAAGTATACTCTTTGAAAAAACACACAGTTGAAATCTGAAGGACATCCTTTTTTTTATTTCCTAGCAACGGAGGAGAGCAAAGAGACGGACGCCTTCGGGAACTTCCTGAAGGACAGGAAGGAAGTGATTCAGGTCCGAAACAGGAAGTGTGGGACCCCCGAGGACCCGTGACCTCTAACCTTTGACCTCTAATCCAGAATCTCTGGAAACTACAGAATGTTTTGCCTCCCACTTCCTGTTTGATCAGGTGACCTGGCTCGTTGAAGCTGATTGGCTGCTCCTTCTCCTTAAAGAAAGAAGTTATATTTTTATACGGAAAGACTCTTCTCTTCTGCTTTTCTTTAATGGTTTTTCTTTAATGTTGACTTTTGCTTGTAAAAGCACTGAATGGATTAATGACCTGCAAAATAAAGGTGAGCTTTAAGTTCAGATTTGGTTTGAATTTAAACGTCTTTTTGTAACATTTTGCAGCGTTTTCATGATCCCCACCTCGAGGCTGCAGGAGAGGCTTTTAACTGCAAACATGACTTTCTTCATGTTTTAATCTTAAGGCCCTGACACACCAAGCAGTCACCAGAGGACTAGCCGACGCTGAAGTCGGCTGTTGCCTGGCCGTGTTCTCCTGCGTTTTGGCCATGTGTCGCACGGGAACACACCGCACCGACTTCAGTGCATGAGTGGCAATAACTCTCCTTACCAGCAGGCGGCGGTAGTGTGTATTCGTCATTCAAAAGAGGCAACAACCGGAAGACAGAGAAGAAGAAGAGTATCTTTTCTCCGTAATATCATACAGAGCTGGCCTCTCCTAGATCAAGGTGATGAGCAGGTCTTCGTTTGCATCATTCCAGATCGCCATGATGAGATGAAAATGAATAGCAGTCTGTGTGTGCCTTCTTAAATCGTTTGTTTACGTCCCTCACTTCCGCTTCGCTTCTCATGCACTGATTTGCTAGCTGAACAGCCAATCAGAGTGATTATTTGGTCCGACTGCCAGACCCGATGCATGGCCGATTCAACATGTTGAATCGGCCATGCATCGGGTCTGGCAGTCCAAATAAGGCGTGTCACGGTCGACGGTGCGGGACACACCAACCTGACTACGGCGCCGCGAATGCCCGACAGCCTCTGACGGCCTCTGACTCCCAAAATCGGGTTGGTGTGTCAGGGCCTTTACTCTTATATTTCCATACATCTGACTTTTCTTCTACTGAAGACAGCTCTAGCAAATATAAACAACAATAATTGATCAACTCACACATTCAAAATATCTTTTTTTCTTTTTGCATTTTAAGAATGTATTATTATTTAAATAACTAGATAACAATCCGTAAGTCAAAATAAAAAAATGTAAAAAGGGAAAAATAAAGACATTCAGAGATTTAGTGGCTTTGAAAACGCTATTAAACTAAAAAGGTTTCAAACTAATTTAATGAAAATAAGATGTATCTGGAACAGTGAGGCTTTTCTTGCTTTGTCGTTGCAGAAAAGGGAAAATTCACTCAGATTTAAAATAATAGTTTTTACTTATTTGTGTTCTGTCTGCAGAAGCCCAGAGATCCTCAGTGACTGTAGTTACAGCTAAAGCAATAAGAAAAACTTCCTTTATTAAGTATTTTAAAGGTCTCCTATCATACTGTTTCTCATCAATGTATCACAGGTCTCAGGTATATACAGAACCTGTCTCTGATTGGCTGAAATGCCAAACAGATCATTGCAGCATTACCCATAATCCCCTCTGTTTCAGCCCTGTTTCCAAAGTGCTGATTCTCTGTCTGTTACTTCAGATGAAGACAAGGAGCCCCTCCCCACGCCCCTCTGAGAGACATTTGGTTACAAAGAACTCAATGGAGCTCTAGAGGAGATTCAGGTGATAAGGGGGGGGGGGGGGGGGTTACCTTGGTTGCTGATTGGCTAATGGCTACACAAGACAACACATCGTAAAGTGTCAGCTCATTTTCAGACAGGTTTTTATAGAAATGGATCAAAAAGAGAGAAAATCTTTGTTCCTGAAACTTTCAGAGTCTCTTTCCACAGAGGGGACACATGTTGATGTAGAAGAGACATGAAGAAGAGGGGACACATGTTGATGCAGAAGAGACATGAAGAAGAGGGGACACATGTTGATGTAGAAGAGACATGAAGAAGAGGGGACACATGTTGATGTAGAAGAGACATGGAGAAGAGGGGACACATGTTGTTGTAGAAGAGACATGGAGAAGAGGGGACACATGTTGATGTAGAAGAGACATGGAGAAGAGGGGACACATGTTGATGTAGAAGAGGACATGGAGAAGAGGGGACACATGTTGATGTAGAAGAGACATGGAGAAGAGGGGGACACATGTTGATGTAGAAGAAGACATGGAGAAGAGGGGACACATGTTGATGTAGAAGAGACATGGAGAAGAGGGGACACATGTTGATGTAGAAGAGACATGGAGAAGAGGGGACACATGTTGATGTAGAAGAGACATGGAGAAGAGGGGACACATGTTGATGTAGAAGAGACATGGAGAAGAGGGGGACACATGTTGATGTAGAAGAGACATGAAGAAGAGGGGACACATGTTGATGTAGAAGAGACATGGAGAAGAGGGGACACATGTTGATGTAGAAGAGACATGGAGAAGAGGGGACACATGTTGATGTAGAAGAGACATGGAGAAGAGGGGACACATGTTGATGTAGAAGAGACATGGAGAAGAGGGGACACATGTTGATGTAGAAGAGACATGGAGAAGAGGGGACACATGTTAGAAGAGACATGGAGAAGAGGGGACACATGTTGATGTGTAGAAGAGACATGGAGAAGAGGGGACACATGTTGATGTAGAAGAGACATGGAGAAGAGGGGACACATGTTGATGTAGAAGAGACATGAAGAAGAGGGGGACACATGTTGATGTAGAAGAGACATGGAGAAGAGGGGGACACATGTTGATGTAGAAGAGACATGGAGAAGAGGGGACACATGTTGATGTAGAAGAGACATGGAGAAGAGGGACACATGTTGATGTAGAAGAGACATGGAGAAGAGGGGACACATGTTGATGTAGAAGAGACATGGAGAAGAGGGGACACATGTTGATGTAGAAGAGACATGGAAGAAGAGGGGACACATGTTGATGTGGAAGAGACATGAAGAAGAGGGGACACATGTTGATGTAAGAAGAGACATGAAGAGAGGGGACACATGTTGATGTAGAAGAGACATGAAGAAGAGGGGACCACATGTTGATGTAGAAGAGACATGAAGAAGAGGGGACACATGTTGATGTAGAAGAGACAGGTGAAGAAGAGGGGACACATGTTGATGTAGAAGAGACATGGAAGAAGAGGGGACACATGTTGATGTAGAAGAGACATGAAGAAGAGGGAGACACATGGTGATGTAGAAGAGACATGAAGACGAGGGGACACATGCTGATGTAGAAGAGACATGAAGAAGAGGGGACACATGCTGATGTAGAAGAGACATGAAGAAGAGGGGACACGTGTTGATGTAGAAGAGACATGAAGAAGAGGGGACACATGTTGATGCTAGAAGAGACATGGAGAAGAGGGGACACATGGTGATGTAGAAAGGAGACATGAAGACGAGGGGACACATGTTGATGCAGAAGAGACATGAAGAAGAGGGTACACATGTTGATGTAGAAGAGACATGAAGAAGAGGGGGACACATGTTGATGTAAGAAGAGACATGGAGAAGAGGGGACACATGTTGATGTAGAAAGACATGAAGAAGAGGGGACACATGTTGATGTAGAAGAGACATGAAGAAGAGGAGACACATGTTGATGTAGAAGAGACATGGAGAAGAGGGGACACTTATGTTTGATGTAGAAGAGACGTGGAGAAGAGGGGACACATGTTGATGTAGAAGAGACATGGAGGAAGAGGGGACACATGTTGATAGTAGAAGAGACATGGAGGAAAGAGGGGACACATGTTGATATAGAAGAGACATGGAAGAAGAGGGGATCACTGTTGAGTATGAAGGAGACATGAAGAAGAGGGGACACATGTTGATGTAGAAGAGACATGAGAAGAGGGGACACATGTTGATGTAGAAGAGACATGGAGAAGAGGGGACACGTGTTGATGTAGAAGAGACATGAAGAAGAGGGGACACATGTTGATGTAGAAGAGACATGGAAGAGGGGACACTGTTGATGTAGAAGAGACATGAGAAGAGGGACACATGTTGATGTAGAAGAGACATGAGAAGAGGGGACACATGTTGATGTAGAAGAGACATGAGAAGAGGGGACACATGTTGATGTAGAAGAGACATGGAGAAGAGGGGACACATGTTGATGTAGAAGAGACATGAAGAAGAGGGGACACATGTTGATGTAGAAGAGACATGAAGAAGAGGGGACACATGTTGATGTAGAAGAGACATGAGAAGAGGGGACACATGTTGATGTAGAAGAGACATGAGAAGAGGGGACACATGTTGATGTAGAAGAGACATGAAGAAGAGGGGACACATGTTGATGTAGAAGAGACTGAAGAAGAGGGACACATGTTGATGTAGAAGAGACATGGAGAAGAGGGGACACATGTTGATGTAGAAGAGACATGAAGAAGAGGGGACACATGTTGATGTAGAAGAGACATGGAGAAGAGGGGACACATGTTGATGTAGAAGAGACGTGAAGAAGAGGGGACACATGTTGATGTAGAAGAGACATGGAGAAGAGGGGACACATGTTTGATGTAGAAGAGACATGAAGAAGAGGGGACACATGTTGATGTAGAAGAGACATGGAGAAGAGGGGACACATGTTGATGTAGAAGAGACATGAAGAAGAGGGGACACGTGTTGATGTAGAAGAGACGTGAAGAAGAGGGGACACATGTTGATGTAGAAGAGACATGGAGAAGAGGGGGACACATGTTGATGTAGAAGAGACATGAAGAAGAGGGGACACATGTTGATGTAGAAGAGGGGACACATGTTGATGTAGAAGAGACATGGAGAAGAGGGGACACATGTTGATGTAGAAGAGGGGACACATGTTGATGTAGAAGAGACATGGAGAAGAGGGGACACATGTTGATGTAGAAGAGACATGAAGAAGAGGGGACACGTGTTGATGTAGAAGAGACGTGAAGAAGAGGGGACACATGTTGATGTAGAAGAGACATGGAGAAGAGGGGACACATGTTGATGTAGAAGAGACATGAAGAAGAGGGGACACATGTTGACGTAGAAGAGACGTGAAGAAGAGGGGACACATGTTGATGTAGAAGAGGGGACACATGTTGATGTAGAAGAGGGGACACATGTTGATGTAGAAGAGACATGAAGAAGAGGGGACACATGTTGATGTAGAAGAGACATGAAGAAGAGGGGACACATGTTGATGTAGAAGAGGGGACACATGTTGATGTAGAAGAGGGGACACATGTTGATGTAGAAAGAGACATGAAGAAGAGGGGACACATGTTGATGTAGAAGAGACATGGAGAAGAGGGGACACATGTTGATGTAGAAGAGACATGAAGAAGAGGGGGACACATGTTGATGTAGAAGAGGGGACACATGTTGATGTAGAAGAGACATGGAGAAGAGGGGACACATGTTGATGTAGAAGAGACATGGAGAAGAGGGGACACATGTTGATGTAGAAGAGACATGAAGAAGAGGGGACACATGTTGATGTAGAAGAGGGGACACATGTTGATGTAGAAGAGACATGAAGAAGAGGGGACACATGTTGATGTAGAAGAGACATGAAGAAGAGGGGACACGTGTTGATGTAGAAGAGACATGGAGAAGAGGGGACACATGTTGATGTAGAAGAGGGGACACATGTTGATGTAGAAGAGACATGAAGAAGAGGGGACACGTGTTGATGTAGAAGAGACATGGAGAAGAGGGGACACATGTTGATGTAGAAGAGACATGGAGAAGAGGGGACACATGTTGATGTAGAAGAGGGGACACATGTTGATGTAGAAGAGACGTGAAGAAGAGGGGACACATGTTGATGTAGAAGAGGGGACACATGTTGATGTAGAAGAGACATGGAGAAGAGGGGACACATGTTGATGTAGAAGAGACGTGAAGAAGAGGGGACACATGTTGATGTAGAAGAGACATGGAGAAGAGGGGACACATGTTGATGTAGAAGAGACATGGAGAAGAGGGGACACATGTTGATGTAGAAGAGACATGGAGAAGAGGGGACACATGTTGATGTAGAAGAGGGGACACATGTTGATGTAGAAGAGACATGAAGAAGAGGGGACACATGTTGATGTAGAAGAGACATGGAGAAGAGGGGACACATGTTGATGTAGAAGAGACATGAAGAAGAGGGGACACATGTTGATGTAGAAGAGACATGGAGAAGAGGGGACACATGTTGATGTAGAAGAGACATGAAGAAGAGGGGACACATGTTGATGTAGAAGAGACATGGAGAAGAGGGGACACATGTTGATGTAGAAGAGACATGGAGAAGAGAGGACAGATGTTGATGTAGAAGAGACATGGAGAAGAGGGGACACATGTTGATGTAGAAGAGACATGGAGAAGAGGGGACACATGTTGATGTAGAAGAGACATGAAGAAGAGGGGACACATGTTGATGTAGAAGAGACGTGAAGAAGAGGGGACACATGTTGATGTAGAAGAGGGGACACATGTTGATGTAGAAGAGACATGAAGAAGAGGGGACACATGTTGATGTAGAAGAGGGGA
>NW_027262480.1:1252030-1254530 GCF_902827115.2 Pseudochaenichthys georgianus
TGTTCAATGTTTTATATGTCCTAGTCTATTTAATTATATCATGTTTTGTTTACCTTTTTTTATAACACACTCAATTTAATTGTATTATATTGTATTCATATTTTTTAGTTTTTATTTGTTTTTATATATTTCATATTTACTATATTTTATTTATTTTTCTCATCATCATATTATGTGATCTTTTTTATTTATTATATTATGTTACTAATAGTTTATCTTTATTACCGCAGATGTTTGTTGTTCCTGCTGAATCCTAATGTGACTTTCATACACACCCCACCCCACACACACACACACACACACACACACACACACACACACACACACACACACACACACACACACACACACACCCACTCCTACTCCCACCCTTACAGTGAGAGCTCTCAGCTGATTGGCTGCAGGTGACATCATCTGTTGGGATGTGGAGGTTTCTCTCCCCTCGCTGCTGCAGCAACACACACACACACACACACACACACACACACACACACACACACACACACACACACACACACACTCTGCAGCTGCATTACCTCATCTGGTTCAGAGAGAGGAGAACAGTGTGTTCTGCTGGTGCATGATGGGAACTGTAGTCCCATTATGCTTTACTTACATCTGGAGAATTATACTGCAGACAATAATCAAATATTTTCCTTTTTGACATGACCTTTTCTTGTCTTCTCCTATACTTCATAAGAAAGATGTACAATGTATGAAACACTTATCCATTGTGATGAGGACATACGTTACTTTACATTTGCAGAGTGTACATTAAACCAGAAGACTAAATACACATGCAAAGAAAAAGAAGATAAATAAAATATATGTATACATCAATACATTAATCAGTATAATTGTTAAAGAAATACAATATGGAAAATAGCAATACCATGCTAGTAAAATAAATAGATGTTATAAGAGAAGAAAAAGACAGAGTTTACAAAGTGGTTGAACATGCAAAGCTGAAGCGGAAATAAGAAACAATAATATTAAACAAAGAGGATCAATCCGTAAAAGAAGAACTAATCCTAATAAAAGATAAACCGGAACAATGGATAAAAAGGGACTTCATCATCACTGAGTCTTATTATTAAATATATAACATATTGGGGGCGTGTGGCGCAGTGGGTTGTGCGTTGGTGTTGGTGTCCGGGGGCCACAGGTTCAAACCCCACTGCAGTCAGCATGTGGTTGTGTCCCTGAGACTCTTCGCCCCAAAGTGCTCCAGTGGGGATTGAACACAGTGTTGAGTCGCTTTGGATAAAAGGTGTGATGTGATGTTGAAGTATCACGTGATGTGATGTTGAAGTATCACGTGATGTTGAAGTATCATGTGATGTGAAGTATCACGTGATGTGATGTTGAAGTATCACGTGATGTGAAGTATCACGTGAGGTGATGTTGAAGTATCACGTGATGTGAAGTATCACGTGATGTGATGTTGAAGTATCACGTGATGTGAAGTATCACGTGATGTGAAGTATCATGTGATGTGATGTTGAAGTATCACGTGATGTGAAGTATCACGTGATGTGATGTTGAAGTATCACGTGATGTGATGTTGAAGTATCATGTGATGTTGAAGTATCACGTGATGTTGAAGTATCATGTGATGTGAAGTATCATGTGATGTGATGTTGAAGTATCACGTGATGTGAAGTATCACGTGATGTGATGTGAAGTATCACGTGATGTGAAGTATCACGTGATGTGAAGTATCACGTGATGTTGAAGTATCACGTGATGTGAAGTATCACGTGATGTGATGTTGAAGTATCACGTGATGTGAAGTATCACGTGATGTGATGTTGAAGTATCACGTGATGTGATGTTGAAGTATCATGTGATGTGAAGTATCACGTCATGTGATGTGAAGTATCACATGACGTGATGTTGAAGTATCACGTGATGTGATGTTGAAGTATCATGTGATGTGAAGTATCATGTGATGTGAAGTATCACGTCATGTGATGTTGAAGTATCATGTGATGTGATGTTGAAGTATCACGTGATGTTGAAGTATCACGTGATGTGATGTTGAAGTATCACGTGATGTGAAGTTGAAGTATCATGTGATGTTGAAGTATCACGTCATGTGATGTTGAAGTATCATGTGATGTGAAGTATCACATGACGTGATGTTGAAGTATCACGTGATGTGATGTTGAAGTATCATGTGATGTGAAGTATCACATGACGTGATGTTGAAGTATCACGTGATGTGATGTTGAAGTATCACGTCATGTGATGTGAAGTATCACATGACGTGATGTTGAAGTATCATGTGATGTTGAAGTATCACGTCATGTGATGTTGAAGTATCACGTGATGTTGAAGTATCATGTGATGTTGAAGTATCACGTGATGTGATGTGAAGTATCACATGACGTGATGTTGAAGTATCACGTGACGTGATGTTGAAGTATCATGTGATGTTGAAGTATCACGTCATGTGATGTTGAAGTATCACGTCATGTGATGTTGAAGTATCATGTGA
>NW_027262480.1:1259530-1279530 GCF_902827115.2 Pseudochaenichthys georgianus
ACACACACACACCCATTATGCCCTCGGTACTCTGAGACTGTGTGCAGCTCCGCACTCAGATGCACGGCTTCCCTCGTCTTCATTAGTGAAGTCCTGAGTTCTGATTTAACGCCTCGCGTCTTTCTGTGTTTCTGTCTCTGCCGCTGCCGCGTCTTTCTAACGGTTTAGTTCCCTTCTGTTTTACCGTCTGTTTCGCTCGCGCGCTGCAGAGGGAGATGCGCTGACTGGCTACAATGACATCATCTCTTAGTCTCTGCGCACGCACACACACGCACGCGCGCACCCGCACGCGCGCACACACGCACACACACGGACACACACACACGGACACACACACACCCCCGCACACACACACACACACACACACACACACACACACACCCACACCCACACACACACACACACACACGCACGCACACGCGCGCGCACACACGCACACACACGGTTGTTTACATTATGTGTGATCTGCTCATCATGTTTTTTATCATTATTTTTATTTTCTGATCATCTTCATGTTTCTTGTTGAGACTTAGACTCATTTTAGGAATACGTTTAAATCTCACCTTTACCAGCCGTGTGTGTGTGTGTGTGTGTGTGTGTGTGTGTGTGTGTGTGTGTGCGCGCGTGTGTTTGCGTGTGTGTGCGGGTGTGTGTGTGCGTGTACGTGCAAGTATGTGTGCGCGCGCGTGTGTATGTGTGTGTGTGTGTGTGTATGTGTGTGTGTGTGTGTGTGTGTGTGTGTGTGTGTGTGACGGTTGAATCTGCTCTGGTGAATCTGCTCAGGTTAGACTCCGCAGCGTGTCGTGTCTTCGCTGCCGATTCATTTTTCACACGTTGGAATTATTTTAATCTGCTGGGGTCACAGATCGACTCGTTACCATGACGATGACTCACACGACCTGTACATGAACACTCAACCAGAAGCAGCTTTTTAAAGAAACTCCCGAGGTGTGAGTCAACGTGAACAAAACAAGATATCTTTAGCATGTTTGAACAAGAGAGGCAACATTAAGATTACTTTATATTAAATACAAAAGTCAAAAAGCCAAGAAATGCAAACTTTAAAATAGTTGGATATATATTTATAGAATTGATAATCATAACGGATACAGTAACACGGCTCAGGTGGAACAGCTGGACTAAATGATGCCTTACAAATGTAAAAAGTGCATATCCTTTAAAGCCAAACTTATATTTAACATTATATTTTATGTTAGAAATCTGTAGCTACCTTGCACACTTTATAGTTTATATACTATCTTGTTTTTGTGTACTTTTAGTAGTAGATTAGTCCATTACAGAGTATTCTTACTCATATTGTATGTATTTCTTAGATCCTCTAATATTCACATCTTGATATAAATCCTTTAAGATCTCGTGTTTTTCTACCATTTTCCATTTCTTTCTTCACGTTGTTTTATGTTTTCCTCAGTTGTTTTCTTTTGATGTGTTGTTGTTGTTTACTTCCTGACCCTGTGAGAGATGCTAAAGTGTGGGATTGCCTGAGAAGCGTAACTCGGGGAAAAGTAACCTGTTAGAATGATTTATTGTAATATTAATATTAATAATGTGTTTCCTGTGTGTCTCCTCAGGAACAGACTCTACCTCACCACAGTGTCTTTGACAGGAAACAGCAGCACAATGACTCTAGCAGGTAAATAACATGTTGTTGTTGTTATTATTATTATGATGATTATTATTTATTTTTTTGACAGTCTTTTTATTTGTATTATTATTTTCAAGCCAATTCTTTTAAATAATGAACAGATTATTTATTATTATTGTAATAATATTAATAATTGTATTATTGTATTATTAATATTATAATAATCTTATTTTAAATGTATTATCATATTGATCTTGTTTGTTAATGTGACTGAAAGTGTCTCACTCTTCTTCTCTGCCTGTAATGGCTGCAGCATACCGAGAGAAGCTGAGAGAGCTCCCCCTGGTGTCTCTCTTCTGCTCCTGCATCCTGCCCAGAATCACAGAGGACAAGAAGGAAGGTCAGTAACTCTCTTTATTATATACAAAATAATAATATATTCACACTTAAGATTACGTTCCCACCTCTGATAAAGTCTTAGCTCAGGGGTGTCCAAACTTTTTTCACTGTGGGCCACATACAGCAAAATATACAAAGGGCTGAGCCGTTCACTAGAGGTGTACTGCCTCATAAGTTCCGTATTAAGTTAGCAAAATCAATCAAATGTAGGTCGATTATGATTAATACTTGAATATGCGTTAAGAAAAAACTGCGTACATCAAAGCTTTCCATAGGGATTCATTTATTGTGCTCACAGCTCATCCTTAAAACAGAAGCCTCAGATAGATTAGAACAAGGAGAACTATGAAGGGTCTGTTTCAAGGTGGTTATAAGTATTTGGGCTTTTTGCTTATCAACTAAGATTTGTTAGAAAATGTTTTCAACTCTATTTGACTGAATTTATTTGAAGAGTGGGCTTATTAACACATGAATACTACTGTAGTGTGTAATATCTGTTTTCATCTATATTTAAGAAGTACATAAGACAAGCACAAGTTTCATTTTTGGGCAATACTCCATTAAACTTTCTGAATTTGCTGAGGGCTGATTCAATATGGGACCCGGGCCGCATTTGGCCCCAATGCCGTAGTTTGGACACCCCTGTCTTAACTTCTCGCTGCAGGAGTAATTTATTTATGCATTTTCTATCTCTTTCTACAGCGGGCGTGGTGGACTTGAACCTGTGCAACATCCGGCACATGGAGGTGATCGAGCTGAGCAAGCGTTCGAGCGGCCAGGCCTTCGAAGTCATCCTGAAGCCGCCAACGTTTGACGGCGGCCCCGAGCTGAGAGCAACCACGCCCCCGCGCCAGAAGCCCTCTCTGGAGGAGATCCAGAAGAAGCTGGACGCCGCCCAGGAGAGGAGGAAGGTGGGTGGAATCACATCACATTAGTTCTCCAACTCATAGTTTGACCCCTTTAAGAGTCCTTTGAGCTTAATGCTGACGCGATCACAGTAGCGTGTTTCCAGGAATATATTTTTTGAGGAAACGTATTAGAAAAGTCGATGATAACTGCAAAGAATACAAATGTGGAAAGTGTTTTTTGCGAGACTCGATGCTATATTTGCAGAATAAGTTGTGACATTGAGGTCACATGACTGATCAGCTGTTGGTGCTGACATATATGTGTTTGTCAGCATTTATCGTTAGACAAAAGTAGCTGAAATAAAAGAAGATTTGTTTTTGTAGATGGTTAGATGTCTCCTCTGTTTACTGGAGTAGAGATTAGCCTATAGCGCCAACTACTGCGCAAACTACCGTACTTTTCGGACTATAAGCCGCAACTTTTCCCCCCATTTTTTTGTACAGCTAACGGCCACTAGGGAACCTCCTAAATCTATGGATTTTACAGGTAAAATTAACCACCTTTAACTCTACGGGCTCTATGACCGGTCCGCGCCCGCCACCTCTAAGCGGCGGGCTCCAGCAGGAAAAGCTGGAGGCCGGAAAAGAGTGAGACAGGTAGCGCGCCAAAGTAAAAGTGGAACCGAGAGACAGAACGAGAGCAAGACAGACGGACAATTTAGCTGCTGCGGCTTTGTAGTCCGAAAAGTACGGTACTCTGAGAGAAGGCCATTTGTTCTGATGCGAAATGAAAATGCCTTTGCAAGAAAGGTTGTGACAAAGCAAACACATTCAACTGGTGGACAGAACAATGCACCAAACTAAAGGAGAAGGTGCCCTAGTATCGATCCCTGAGGAACCCCAGAAGTTATTTCACGCTGTTACAAGTGGTGATTATATAAGGAATAAAAAATAAAAAAACAAGCAGTCCTCTTGTTTAGGTCTTTTGACCATTGATTGCGGTTAAAATTAGCAAAATAGAGAGCACCTTTGTCTTGCAGCATAATGAAGAGTCCAATTCAGAAAGAAGCCAATAGAAAATAAGACCATGAAGAATCTCTTCTATGTTTAGACTGTGTTTGAATGATCCGTTCTTCTGTCAGATCAGATAAAAACATGAGATTCTGTTGGAGAACCAGAACCTAAAAACAAGCAAACACAGGTATGAAACTCACATTAACCCTTCCTCTGTCGCCCTCTAGTGTCACGAGGCGGAGTTGCTGAAGCACCTGGCCGAGAGGAGGGAGCACGAGCGTGAAGTCGCTCAGAAAGCTCTGACCAAAGAGCGCCAGGAGCATCGGGCCGACGCCTATAAAGAGCAGCGGCAGATGCACCTGAACGCATCACAGGAGCACCTGAACGCATCGCAGGAGAGACTGCAGGAGGAGGTGAGGGAGCAGCTGTTATCATCAGATGTCAGTCTTTCTTATTGAGATGTCTGGTGTTTTATGACTGAATGGATCACTAACGCGAGTTTCTGTTTGTGTCTTTCAGGACAAGCACAGTGTGGAGGTGAGGAGGAGCTGGAGGAGGAAGAGGGGATTCTGGGTAGACGCGCTGACACAAAGCATAACGACAGTGTTGTAATGAGAAGGACATTACGCGAGTCACCACCGCTAAGCTAAAGGCGGCTAATGTTGACGTTTACTCTCATTTAGAAAATTGTTAGCAGCGTTATGATCTCTTCAGCTTCTGTAAACCACTGAGCTTGTTTCAGGCTAACAACCACAAACACTGGGGCACAGGTTCAAACCCCACTGACTGCAGTGGGGTTCGAACCTGTGCCCCCCTGATACCAACACCAACAAACCATTGACTTTTAGACCAGGGTAAAGAAAGTGGTTAAATAATTTCCTAAAATGTACCTTTAGATTTGTAGATCAATTAACCAAAGGCTTAAAAACAGTATAAGGTATTTCCAAATCTGTTGACACCAGTGGAAGCTCACTATAGTCTGAAATATAGTTTTTGCTGCAGAATTATGACTTTCTCTTCATACAAAACATTTTCTCTGCAAACTATTGGCAATGCAGACGTTATGTATTGATTGTGAGCATTATCATCACAAAACGACCTTTGAAAAAGTACCAAATTGTCCTTGATGAGGGTTGGTTTTAGGTAACGTGTGTTTCACATTTTATATCTTAATGAGAGGCTTTGCCAACATTCACATTGAAGGTTTCTTCATTTATTCTCAATTTGATCCCTTTTAGCCCAATGTATCAATGTTTTGATCCAGAAAGTGTTGGATGACCTTGCATTAACGCCTCCACCCTCTTTCCTCCGCTGCAGGTGTCTTGATGGCCTGATCACAACACAAGCTGAAATCAATTTGGAAGCCATTTCCGAGGGCGGATGATCTGAGGACTGAAGAGCCGGCGCTGCTCCAACTGGAGTCTGGCAGGAAGAGGCTCACATACACAGAGTCAGAGGAGGAGGACTGAAGGTTGGACCTCCTCTGAACAACCAGGACTCTTCTTAGCGAGATAATCACTTCTCAAGGACGCTGCATCTTCATCATCAGACGGCTCACGGAGGTTTTACTGCGCCGACAGTGCCAATGTGTTCATGTGTGATTGTGTACGTATCAAGGAATATTCTGGAAAGTTTGACCACACCTGAAACTGGACCGTGACCCAAAGGAAAAGTCACCGAAACAAGAAGTGAGTCCAGAAAAGAGCAGAGAAGATTGGATATGGTGGAATCTGATATCTGGATGTACAACACATCTGAGTGAAACAGCTCCATCTGCTGCCAAGTCTAGATACTTACAGTTATTGTGAAACAGAACCATAATAAAGAGTTATTCTGGGCTCTTAAGTCTAAGTGAATTAAAGTGAGTGAAGACGGTGTTCAAACACACGTCCGACAAATCCAATACCAACACTGGACTTCGATTCGACCAAAGATAGTTGTATGTCTGATACTAAGTGTCCTTGTAAAAAAAAATGGCGAGATGAGGCAAAAGACCCACAAACAAGACCATCAAACTCGGATACATTTGGGCAATTGAGAGCAGTCTGAGTCACAGAGATCTTTAGAGTCTGATGAGTTTGGTTAAAAACACCCAAAGGAGTTCAAACGCTTACAAGATCCAGACATGTCCTGGTCAAAATGTCCACGGTACAGAAACAGTTCAAATATAGATTATACCAATAAGAGTCTCACGGAGAAACCTATCAGAACAGTTCGATACGCTCCGTCATCCGAGCTAAACATTAAGAATTGGTCACAATCTGCAGCTGGAGGAAGGAGAGGAGTGCTTAGGGACCGTCTACAAACTGCAACGGAGTTTTGCGAGATCTCGCAAAGGGGTTTTGCGATATGCGAGATCTCGCAAAACTTTTTTTTTTTTTCTTCTCCATGTCCCCTAGGGGGCTCCGTAGAAACCTGGTCTCCTACAAATAAATTACGTTCTTATTCAACAAAACAGTACTGTCAATTATTATACAAGTATGCTTTTAACCAAATTCCCTATAAGGTCAAGTTGTGTGTGTGTGGGTCAAACCAAACAACTTGTACCCGTGTAATGGTGATCAAAATGTGACCGTAATGGGAACGTGATTTTGTAGGAGATCTGGAGAGGCTTGATTAGTCCTAGACGATCAATAAGTCACCACAAAAGAAAACATGATTAGACCTGAGTTTCAATCTCCTTTCACACCTCCCAAGGTTTGTTTTATTTTCAAGTTTGGAGTTATATTATATTTCTGAATATCAAGACATTATACAAACATTAGCATTCTAGCACCAATGCTACCATTTGAAGCTACATCTCAGCCCCCTACTGGTGAAAGTATATTATGTCAAGTGTTTACAGCTACAGAGTGTGTTTGTGTGTGTGTGTGTGTGTGTGTGTGTGTGTGTGTGTGTGTGTGTGTGTGTGTGTGTGTGTGTGTGTGTTTCACTGGCTGTGTTAAGGAGTGATGATATATGATGATGATGATGATGATGATGATGATAAATATTGTACAAAAATCACATTATATTTTAAATCGAATAATAAATCAATAACGCTTTACTTCTTTGTTCATCCTTTGTTTTTATTGAGTCAAATAAATACATTAACAGTAATACAAAACCTCCAATAAATACCTCCAAGTTAAATATTCATTTTAAATAAACTGCACCGATAAATAAACATCATATACGAAACACATCCAATGATCATCTGAGAGCTTCTAAACTCCAGCTCCGGACTGTAGTTAGAATATAAATACATATGGAAAATAAGCAGATTATTAAAGAACAAATACACATTTAAATTAGGGAAATTGTTTTATCTGGTAATTGGTGCTAGAAATTACGAGATACTCACTACTTATTTTAAATATACAGCAAGTCCTTAGCTGAACTCAATCAGGAAGTCATATGTTCTGTATGAAGTTTGGTTTAATTACGCGTATTTGGACTCCAACTTCTAAATCAAGATAAGCCAAAGTAATATTTGTGACTTACTATCATTACTATGACAGTTATGGACTTTTATTTGAGCCTTTATGTCCTTTCGTTATTCTATTATTTTGCAGCAGCTGAATCAGGTTTGACCCTCGATGCAGACGACTCTCAGATCTACGTCTAGATCGAAAAAATGACTATCTGGGCAGTTAAATAAATACATCATAAAATACGTTAATTATATAGGAACTACAGCATGGTCACCACCGCTAAGCTAAAAGTGGCTAATGTTGGGCTGTAGATATAAGTTCTACACAAAATAAATAATACAAAACCATAATTTAAACCAATTTAAAGTCAGATAAATAGAGATTTTTTTTCAGTTCTGGTACTGGATGGTGGGCCGGACGCAGGTGCATCCCACGGCGAGGAGGCGGGACTCCAGCCTGTAGTGGTACCCATGCTCCGCCCCCTTGGATTTGACGCGCCGCAGCAGCATCGCCTGGTGCATTATGGGTCGGGATTCCAGGTTCAAGTCCTCGACACCGTCCAAATCCAGGCAGCCGCGCAGAAGACAGCGAGCCTCGGACAGGAAGGGAGGCACGAGGGTGGCATCGTTAGTTATGCTGTGGACGGAGAGAGAGGAGGGACAACATTAGGATAAACATCATTAAAATATATATTGATTGTCTTGAAAAGGAGACTTGAACGAGAACGTGAAGTCATGTGACCGTGCTGTGGTTTCTTTACAGCAGGGGGGTCCAACATCTTTCCACTGAGGGCCACATACAGAAACACATACCCTCACTAGAGGTTTACGGCATCGTAGGTTAAGTTATAATTCAGCAAAATCAATCAAATGTAGGTCAATGATGCTTTCTACTTGAATATGATTTAAGAAACATCCCAGAGGGTTTCAGTTATCCTGTTGCAGCTCATCCCTTAAATCAGAAGCCTCAGATTGATTATAATAAGGGGTCTATTTAAAGCTTGTTATGGAAACAAAACTAAGATTAGTTAGAACATGTTCTCAACTCTAATTGACTGAATGTCTTTGAACAGTGATACTACTGTGTGCTCTTATAGGCTCAAATATATATTTAAGAAGTACAATATAAGACAAGCACAAGTTTCAGGTAGGGGCCATACACCATTATACTTTAAGAATTAGCTAAGGGCCAATTAGAAATGGACAACAGGCCGTAGTTTGGAGACCCCTGTTTTATATCCAAACGTTAGCTTTTTACTTTTGAATCCCATTGGACGAGGGAGATGCTGCCTTCAGGGACCGACACAGAAATACGACATGTGTGTTTCCTTACTTGTAGGTCCACGGGGAGATGGAGGCGTTCTGCAGCGGCCGAACACTTCTGTAATGTCTCAAGAACTGGTGGTCGATTTGCAGCGGGATCATTTCTGCCTCCGCACCATCAGAGACCTCGGTGTGGGTCTTCGGGTGTTTTGATTGGCCGCCTGCTGTGGGCATTGCTGCTGCCTCCACCATCATCATCTTCATCATCATCATCGCCACCACACAGAAAAGCTGAGGAAGAGGAGGACAAATGTAACTTTTAACACATTGTTTGTTGTTTTTCTTTGCAATGGTTATTAAATGATCTGTGTTTCTGTTTCTAAATGATATGACGCAGTAAAGAGAGTCAGTGAAATGTGGCAGAGGTACGAAAAGATGACTTTAAATAACATTTTGAATCCAGACAATAATGCATAATATCATGTGTCATATGTGAAGAACATGCGCCTAAAATGCCCCTAAAATACACACAAATACATTGAATTAAAATTATCATTAAAAGCATTTTTAGTTTAACATGCAGCAAAAACAGTTGCGATGCAGATTTCTGAATTGAAATTGAAATCTGCTTCTATGGAAATCACAATGATTTAAAAACTTTATTAATTTTATCATATAGATTATTGGTCCTTTAACACGTATAATAATCTACTTTCTGATGTCTTATTTGCTTTTTAACACTTATATTAAGACGTTTATATATCATTTGTAAGTCAATCATATTTTGTTTATCAATTGGACACTGCTGAAGTTTGTACAGTATCATAATTCTCTTGTTTCATTTCATTAATTTTCTTTTGTATTATTGTTTTACACGTTCGAAATAAATCAAATCAAACTTTTAAATCCAAACATGAAGTTCAAATGAAGACGCTCTTACCGTGACTTTGGAGGAGTTATTTGCTGAAGGCATCCTGGCGTCCGGTCTCTTCTTCGTCGATATTCAGATGTGAACGTTTGATTTTCTGCACCTGATGCTCGCTGGCTTTCTCACTGAAGGTACAGGTGTTGCTGTGTTTCTTCTTCGATGGTGTTCGGCCCGTATTTATGCTTGTCTGCATTACTTCCTGTCATGATGTCACCTTCCTCTTCTGCTTCTGTTCCCCCTTGATCCTCCTCTCTAAACCGCACATGACCCGAAAGCTCGACCTACTTTCACAACATTCTGCACAGAAAACCGCAGCATTTTATCTGGGTCATCTTTTCCTCTTCGACCTCAGCCACACGCTTCAGAGAAGTGCAATAAAACACGCTTAGTAATCAGGTAATCTTGTTTGGAAACGTTCTAGGTTTTTCGCATGTATTCATTATTTCGGTAATACATTTTTGTCTGTCAGTGCACAAATCGCTTCATTTATTAGTGGCTATCAAAGTATTCAAAAACACTACAGTGTGGAATGCTTAGGGTTTCGACACTTACTCTATCGCCACACAGATAATTGTAATTCTTGCTCTTTAGATGTTACTTTACTCTCCGCCACTTTTCTCACAAGTTCTGAACTGCAATTGCAAAAACGTACTTTTGATGTTTGTAGATTTAGGAACAAATGGCCGGACTTTGAGTAGGCATGTATACATGTGAGTAAAGTCACCCGGATGATTGTAATTCTAGCTCTTTCGATTTGACTTTACTCTCCGCCACTTTTGTAGATTTACGAGTGCAACGTATTCATGCCTCGACTTAAGAATGTGAGTAAAGCAACAAGTCCAACTCATACGACCAAATGGGTCGAATGTTCAAGCGCTTATGACGACCAAATATGTTGTTTGTTCAAGCGCTTAATACGACCTATAATTACGTTTTAAAATTGTCGGCCTCTAGTGCTCCCGTTGAATGCAAACGTTACCGAGGGTCGTTCATTCACAAATAACCCTCTCTGTAAAATCCTAAATTGTAGGATAGTTTGGCCATTAAAACGCTTTTTGATTAGATTTCTAGCGAGAAGTGAATATTGTACTTTTAGAATCCACGTCCAGTCGATATGTAGGATCTATAGTTTGATAGATATTACGAAGATGATTTGAGGTTTCGTCAGGAGAACGTGTATATGCGGGTTGAAAACAGTATTTCCGGACTCGACGTTTTCATAATAAAACCAATGATCAAATGATTTAACAGTGATATCTGCAGTACTCATCCACTAAAAAACATCAGTTTATCCTAGTTAATTATACGACATTAATTGGTTTAAATTGTGTACAATGCTTTTGTGTTTTTCCATAGGTTTATTTCTTTTTTCAGAGGTTTTGATAGGCTAAAATCACGCCGCAATGCATGTCGGGATATGGTGTTTATGTGATATGAAATCGGAAAAGATTTTTAAAAAATAAAATAATACTTTATTCCGAGTGTTCTTGCTTTTCTCTTTGGAAGTCATCACATAGCGGCATTGTAATACACGGTTCGGCTGCATTAAATATTACACATCTGCCGTAAATACTTATTTATAGAGCCCTGATCAGAAGACCTTTTAACAAACTGGAAGAGATGCCGCCAAAACTGAATACGTGACGTGGACCATACATATATTAGTAATTAAACAACATCTTCCATTTCTTTTCACACAATACGTCTCCTTGCAGTATCAACACTAATTCGGCTGACTTTTATATTTGATCCAATTAGTAGATAGTCTGTATTTACACCATAACGGTGCACAGCTGATAGAAACGGACTTTTTTGTAGTTTTTAAAGATATTACTGATTTTCTGAACTACCTTTCCAACTCCTCATGCAGTTGACTGTTACAGGTCTATACAGGTTCATGGTACAATGCATAAGCTTCACATCGAGAGACTGAAACTGTATTTTCCTTTACCGTTCTGTTTTAATTTCACAATAAAGTGAATAGTCATATTATGTTGATATCTCTATGATATTATTATGTTTTATTAACTAGATCACTGTTTTTTTAAACCGCACCTCCTAGTGGTTAAAGCACGTTATTGAATTTAGTTGTTGAATAAGTTATATTTGATGAAAACATTTAAATATTAAGAGTAGCCTCCATACAAAATAGGGGTCAATGATAAGCAAGGCAAGTTTATTTATATAGCACTTTTCAACACAAGGCAAAGTGCTTTACAAAAAATGAAAGACATTAAGAAAATGGCATTTAAAACCAGTCATTAAAAAGAAAAGCTAATAAAATAAACATTAAAAGAAAAAATACATGGATAAAAGTTACAGTGCAGTCTAAAATATGAATAGTTTAATTAAAAGCAGCGACAAAAAGAAAAGTCTTCAGCCTGGATTTGAAAGTAGTCAGAGTTGCAGCGGACCTGCAGGTTTCTGGGAGTTTGTTCCAGATGTTTGGAGCATAATAACTGAACGCTGCTTCTCCATGTTTAGTTCTGACTCTGGGGACAGAAAGCTGACCAGTCCCTGAAGACCTGAGAGATCTGGATGGTTCATCATTTAGCAGGATGTCAGAAATGTAATTTGGGCCTAAACCATTCAGTGCTTTATAAACCAGCAGCAGTATTTAGAAATCTATTCTTTGACACACAGGAAGCCAGTGTAAAGACTTCAGAACAGGAGTGATGTGATCCACTTTCTTAGTGTCAGTGAGGACTCGAGCAGCGGCGTTCTGAATCAGCTGCAGCTTCCTAATAAATGTTTTAGTGAGACCTGTGAAGACACCATAGCAGTAGTCCAGTCTACTGAAGATAAAGGCATGGACAAGTTTTTCCAAATCCTGCTGTGACATTAGTCTTTTAATCCTAGATATGTTCTTTAGGTGATAGTAGGCTGATTTAGTAACTGTTTTAATGTGACTGTTGAAACTCAGGCCAGAGTCCAGGACTACACCTAGATTTCTGGCTTCATCTGTTGTTTTGAACATTGCAGACTGAAGCTCAGTGCTAACTTTTATACGTTCTGCCTTGGCTCCAAAAACCATTACCTCAGTTTTATCAAGAAGATACTGTAGTGATCTCTACAATAAAACAGTTTAGTGCAGGACGTCGAAAGACATTAACAGGAGGATGTGATAAGGCTGATTTAAGTTTATATTTCACATCATTAATCAGAATCTGCAAAGTAACTAAAATAAATGTAGTAGAGTAAAAATACCAGCTTAACCTCTGAAGTGGAGTAGAACAAAGTAGTACATGCTGCTGTAACAAAAACATTTCCCAACTTGGGATCAATAAAGTATCTTAACTTAAGCTGATCGATGGCTCCTGCCATATTTGCAAAATGTGCCTCTGAACCTTGACAAGTGCATGTTTCAGGCTTATCAATGAACAACAGGAGGGGTCACAGACATAAGACCAGCTGTTAAATAAAGCTCTTCTGACCTTAGCTGTCATGTGGTATTAATGCTGCCCATTATGGACACAAGCAATTTTCACCCATGTATTAATTATATGTTTTAAATTTGATAACACCAATGTGTTTCGTATCTCCTAAACCTCCAGGGATGTACACAGTTTAATACTGGCAACTTCTAATTGTGGGAAATACGAAAACGTCTTTTAAAACTATAATTCCCAGTAGAGACGTGCCATAGAACATGTTGCGAAACACACATAGCCAGCATGTGTAGTTCTGGGGGGGGGGGGGGGGGGGGGGCTGGGCTGGACCCGTCCAAGTCCAGTTTTGGAAAGTCTGCCGTGGTTCCATTCCATTTCAAAGAGCTGTTTGACACTCGGCGTAACCTTGTCTCACTGCCACCCCAACATCCAATCACAGAGCTTGAGGGCTAATCACGGGGTTTGTAAAGCAAGGCGGATAAACTGATGTTTTTTTTAGATTTTCCAGAGAGGGTTTTTTGTGAATAAACGACCCTCCGGAGCGTTTGCAATCGACAGGCGCATGTTGTTTCTTACACGACCACTAGAGGTGCTACACTTTAAAACGTGACTCTGGGTCGTATTTGGCTGCTGAACAATCGACCTATATGGTCGTTTTTTGAAGGAGGACAGGCTGGAGTAAAGTTAAAGCAGAGAAGGAAGTCTCCAGGGATTTGTATTTGAAGATCTTAACATGACAAAACTTCTCTACAATCAATGTTTTTATTATTACAACTGTACTGTTATGGCTTTAACTTGGTGGTAATCTTTCTTTCATTGAGAAGGCTGTGAAACGCCTACAGAGACTGATCTTTGTTGGTGGTGGAGACCAAAAACAGAGCTAAAAGAGACGGATGACACTTGTTTGTGTTGCCTTCAAGGGTCAGGGTTAGGGTCGTTGATTCTTGCATGTTTTCTTAAAAATATTTTCCGCAGCTCAAGGTTTTAACTAGGATCCGTTTCAAGTGGCTCGCGGATGTGTGAGGGAAGAAAATGTGAAAAATAAATTGGACATTTTCTTTTTTTGGTGGGGAAAGTAACACTTTTATTTTTGAAGGCCCAATTTTCAAACGCTGTGCATGCAGTAGTCGTTGGACTGGAAGTACCGGAGACCATAAACGGTTTTGAAAGCTTCTGTCACGTAGTGATCATCTTCTCAATAAAATATCTGATGTTTTTTCGAGTCTTCTGGCCAATCAGAATCAAGATTGTTGCCGGAAGTCCTCACGGAGAGTAACTTTGCGGTAGAACTATTCTTTATACATCTATGGGTACAACTTCAGATACAAATGAACACATAATGAAATATGACCCCCGGTTTGATGATTGACAGGTCACAGAACAATGGGGGATATCTACCCTTACCCACAAAGTAATTCACACAGACCCTCTCCTCTTTGCTCTTCTCTCGCGGGAGACTCCCGATTTCATAGCCCTCTCCCGGTTTCCTCCCGGGGTCATATTTCTCCCGCATTTCTCCCGATTTCTGACTAAATCAGATTTACTCAGGTTTGGTTTCCATGGTAGCACGTCTCTTTAGTAGCGTGCGCAACTGAAAGTCTGAGAGAGTGAGGAAGATAAGTCACAGAAAACAGAACAAGAATCGACAACTCGACTCTCTACTCACTCCTTTCCTGTAAAATACAGGTCCAGCCCACACACATGCTCCATCAAGGATGGTGCTACAGGCTGCAAGGCAGTGCACTTACAACTGCAGTAAGCATGTTAAAATTCTCCCGATTTCTGAGGTCTCAAGGTTGGCAAGTATGATGTCGGGTAGTAATAGATTTATTTATTTTCTTCTCAGAGTGTACCAGAATGCGTAGTTTATATGTTAGTATTTCTAAAAATCTCCTGGGGGAGAATCCCCCCAGACTTCCCTTCTGGGGTTGGGTTTTCAGCATGTGTGCCTATTTATGTTAAACAGTTCAGCTTTGATGCCATCATCTCATTAAACCTTTTTAAAAGCATACTTTAGTTCTGTGAAGGGATATAAGGGATATATGCCCTGTACTTCACTTTAATTAATATTGTATGCTGAAAAGCGTATATATATATTACAGCACGACTTTTTGTTGAATAGATTTAAGTGGTTCTTAAGTGGTTCAAAACGTTGGGTCGCGATTTATTGACAAAGGAAAAAGTGGGTCCCGAGGCCTGACCAGTTGAGAACCACTGGTGTAGAGGTTCTTTATAAATAATTAAAATAAAAGGCAAATATAGTGGAGCATTTAGCACCTAAAGTGAGGTGTGTTGGTGGTGGAGACCAAAGCTGGAGCTAAAAAAGAGAGAATTGAAGACTTAAAGGTTTCAGGTCATACTCCAACTGAATGTATCCCTGTTTTGGAGCTTGAACATTTCCCGCAAGTTAGATAGAAGAATGATCTCGCTACTCTATTAACACTTTTTTAACTACATATTTCGGTTGTAAACTTTAGATTGTACCAGAAACATTTAAAAACCAGCCAATGATTGTCATTAAAGTGTGAATCCCTGTGTATAGGGTTGCTATATACTTTATACCAGGGATGGGCAAATGGCGGCCCGACCCCCACCTCCTCTTTTTGCGGCCCTCAGATGAATTTCTAAACAACATAATTAATTTTTTTTTAAAAATGAATTAAAAAAAAAGATTTTTAATTTTGTTTTACTTGTAGTACTGATACCGTCCACTAGACTCCTAGTTACGTCGTGATACATGATTTCAAATACCGCAAAATAATCTGTGACGCGTTTGTGTGTATTGTGTTTGTTTCACGGGGGAACACTCACAAGAAACACCAGCTGTTGTTATGCCTGCTGTGACGTTAAAGACCCCGTGAAGTGTGCGCCTGTGCATGATCTGTTATGCTAATACATATAGTAATGACCAAAATTATCCATTGAAACCCATATCAAAAGATGTTGGAATAGCAACTAATTTGATGAGTTTTGAATTTGCTGCCGTGAAATCCGCAGTTGACCTCCGCCTTCGTGGGCGTGGCTTGCGAGCTACTGCGTGACGTCACAAGATGGTCGCCTCCGAAGTGTTTACATTCATCACAGTGTATTGTTTCTCTGTTTCAAAGTCGAATTTATCAAAGTTTTTGAGCGAGTATTTTACTGGAAAGTGTGTCGGAGTCGACTGGAAGTGATTGCCAATCGAGAAAACCTGACAATGGAGGCAACAGTGAAGAAAAAGGGAGGAAAAACACACGGGAAGCGATGCATTGCCGCTGGCTGTAGTAATGTCAAGTCTGCCGAAGTGGCGATGTTTCTGTTCCCAAAAGATGAAGGTGAGTCTGGCTGGTGTCATTGTTTCGTAGATTCGTTGATTGTTCATGACAAATAAAGGCCACTGGTCGATTCGAGAGAGAGAGAAAGAGAGACTGAGAGAGTTACAGGGCTGTTGTTAGCATCTAGTGCTAGCTCGGAGCTAACAGAGATTAGCTGTTTCAAGAGGGAGAGTCCTCTCCTGTTGGACTGAGAGAGATAATGTCAGCTCAGGGAGGTAAAGGACTCTGAGTGATCAGATTGTAAACTGTAGCCTAAGTTATCTCAGTTGGTTTGGTCATCTATGTAAACAAATATTTCCATCTATGTTAGTTGTATAAAATAGGTTAAGAAATCCTTCCAATGTTTTTTGATTATTGAAATATATGTTTGATATGAGTGTTGAGAGCTGTATCCATAAATCTCTTAATGTTGCCCTCAAAGTGCACCAGATTGATGCCTTTAACTTCAATTTAAAGAAAAACATCTTCCCGGGTGAGGGTGTGAGGTCATCACAAATAAAACAGGTTCACATGGATAGGATACTAGATAAGTGTGCACACTCATTATGTACATTACACATTTTTCTTGGATTTGTTAACACTATAGTCCCTAATATATTTGTAGAAAGGCAGGAAATGGAATTAAATCGAGAAAAACTGTCAAAATCAATCATTTCTCTCACACTTGTATCACTTTCCAAAGTCTCCGCCATGTTTACAATTACAACTGGGCCCATCTTGTGACGTCACCGCCGCTATCGTCTGCAACTTCCGGTAGGCTCAGACGGCCGTTATTATTAAAATATATTTTTGAATTTTTCATAATTAATTAATCAATAATTAAAATTATTTTAGCCATGAACAGGCACAATGATATGTAAGGAATGAAACTGCCATTTCATTTTGGCGCAAAAAAATGCACTTCACTGGCACTTTAAGTTACCGCTTGTAATTTTGCCTTTACAAGCTTTAAAGTTGTATTTATCAGAATTTGGCGAAACAAGTTTAATATTCTAAAAACAACAAACCGTCACGGACAAAACTAACATTGTGATTTCTCACCCCCCCTGCGATATATTGCGATATGAAAACATACAGGAATTGAAGAAAAGACCGTTTTTCTTCCCGCAAACCATCCTTTCTTGAACTTTAATGCTATACAATTGATATTTGTTTAACTATATTTAACCGGATGAAGGATTTTAGTCACGGACGTCTGGATCTTAAGTTTTTTTTTTAAATCGTCACGTCCTGCGATGTGAATATCGCGCATGCGCATATCGCGGTTATCGTAATGATATCGTGCAGCCCTAGTTGGGTTAGTGTTCATGACTTGATGTTTATGTCACCTTAATATTTCATCTTGATGCACACACATTTTCCGTGCTTTCCAATAGTTTAAAATACTTTTATTCCACTGTTAATAACCTGTTCAATACAAACATGCCACTTGTAAAAATGAAATAACATTTCAGTGAACTGATATTTGTTTAGTGAGCTTATTAGAGGATGTTCCCTGAAAGATTGTAAAATGTCAATGAAGACGTCAGACTTAGTATATGTGTTAATAAATACATACAACAATTATGTGGCCCCCTGGTGGCCAGTACATCAATGATGTGGCCCCCAGGTGGCCAGTACATCAAGTATGTGGCCCCCTGGTGGCCAGTACATCAATTATGTGGCCCCCACCACCATCAAAGTTGCCCATCCCTGCTTTATACTTTAAAAGATCAATGCATTTAACGAAGCATGAAGCAATATTACACTTTAAGTGAAATACATACATTCAAAAAGACGTGAAGCAGGAATGAAACGGATCTAACTCAATTCGTTTTTTGTCCTTTTAATGTAATTTTACTATAGTTCAAATGAGGACATGTGTAGGATGGAGATCTAATATCTTAGATCAACATTTCTCTGAGTCACACCCGTCTGTTATGTTTGATGCAACGGCAGAAACGTGTTAAAAAAGGTATTTTATTCAATTCGAAGCCTCTCGATTCTGAGAGGTTTCCCCTCTCTCTTTTTGTTCTCCGCAGGATGTGACTCTGCTGCATCATCACCATCACGTATCTGTGTGTGTGTGTGTGTGTGTGTGTGTGTGTGTGTGTGTGTGTGTGTGTGTGTGTGTGTGTGTGTGTGTGTGTGTGTGTGTTTGAGCCCACGCTGCCAGCTCGTCTCTAACCTGACGGCTCGATGTTTATCAGCGAGACTTCCTGCTTCCACCTCAAAGCGCGTACAGGGAATTTTTAATGAAGCGTTTATTTGTTATTATGAGAAAGGCTGAGATAAAAAACAAACATATAAACATATATTTAAAATCTCTCTGAGCTACGGACAGACACCTTGATGCTAATTAAATATGACAAGATCAGTTTTGAAACATGCAGACAGGTTTATCTCTCCAAATCAGAGTTGAGGTGAGACACTGCCGGTGAAGAGGGTAAAATATTCAGCTTGTAGATATCACCATGAAACTTGCCACCTTCAGGACTGACATAGATATTACACGTTTTCTGAACTGTTATGTTTAAATATGCAAATTAAGCATTATGTATAAACTCTACATCTCAAAATCTGACTTGAAAGGGTTTTTTAAGGATGTGTGTGTGTGTGTGTGTGTGTGTGTGTGTGTGTGTGTGTGTGTGTGTGTGTGTGCGTGTGTGTGTGTGAGTGTGTGTGTGTGTGTGTGTGTGTGTGTGTGTGGGGGGGGGGGGGTGTTTGTGTGTGTGTGTGTGTTTGTGTGTGTGTGTGTGTGTGTGTGTGTGTGTGCGTGTGTGTGTGTGTGTGTGTGTGTGTGTGTGTGTGTGTGTGTGTGTGTGTGTGTGTGTGTGTGTGTGTGTGTGTGTGTGCTCTCCAGGACTGATGAAAGCTTCAGGGGGTTTCTGCTCTCTGTGGGCTGAATGACATCCAGGAACTCAGCCTGTGATTCACCTCTCACACCTTCACTTTCCTGCCCCCTTTATCACTTCCTAACCTCCTTATCACTTCCTAACCTCCTTATCACTTCCTAACCTCCCTAATCGCTTCCTAATCTCCTTTATCACTTCATTATCTCCTTAATCTTCCTTATATCCTTTATCTCTTCCCTTAACTCGTCCTTATCTCCTTTATTACTTCTTACTTCCTTTATCTTTTCCTAACTCCTTCATTACTTATTTGCCTCCTTGATCTCTTCCCTATCTTCTTCATCTTGTTCTTACCATCTAAGCTGTGAACAGGATGGGAGGTTTATGGCTTCAAATGATAGGGTGTTAGGACGGAGGAAGGAACACTTTGAGGAACTCCTGAACCCGAAATATCCGCCCTCTATTGTGGAGCAAATCTGGAGGATTAATAGAGCGGTGCAGGGACGACGTGTTTGTGTAGCCCGACCCTGAAGGAATCCGCTGGTTCCCTCGACTAAAAGAAACGGGATTTCTCCTTAGGATTTTTGGAATATTCTAAAAAATACGGTCTGTGGAAAACGAACCTGTTTGATGCACGTTTTGTTCAGCCGGATAATCTCCACATGTCTACTTTTATAATGTTCTAATCATAAATCTAATGGCCAGAAGCAAAATGCTAACGTTATGCTATAAAGCCGAGTCCAGCAGCACGACTTCAACATCACGCCGACTTCAGATCCATATTCAGACACACAGGTTCTAAATGGAACGAGTTGAAGCGTTTGTTTGAACAGTCTGCAGGAGGCAGGGACTTGGTTTCAAGCAGAACAGAAACTAACTCAGAGGAGTGTTTACTATTTACGTGTTCGACGTAATGACGTACAACGGCCTCCACGACTTCTGTAGTCCTATTCAGCCACTTGGTAACAACCATCGTTTTTCAGACACGTCAACTCT
>NW_027262480.1:1294530-1310903 GCF_902827115.2 Pseudochaenichthys georgianus
TAGGCGGTCCTTGAAATTGATTTTATGTGGGCGTTAAAGGATAAATCCTGATCAAATATAACACCAAGATTCCTTACAGTCTCACTGGAGGCCAAATGAATGCCATCCATAGTTAGTATGTCTTTAGATAATTTGTTTCATAGATTCTTCGGGCCAAGTACAATAACTTCAGTTTTGGTCGTGTTTAACATCAAAAAGTTTAAGGTCATCCACGTTTTTAAGTCCTTAAGGCAGTCTTGAATTTTATTTAGATGATTAATTTCATCAGGCTTGATTGATAAATATAGTTGAGTATCATCCGCATAACAATGAAAGTTTACAGAATGATTCCTTATAATATTGCCTAACGGAAGCATATATAATGTGAACAAAATAGGTCCGAGCACTGAGCCCTGTGGCACTCCATGGCTAACTTTGGTTTGCGTGGAAGATTCATCGTTAACACGTACAAACTGAGAGCGTTCAGATAGATAGGACCTAAACCAGCCTAAAGCAGTTCCCTGTATGCCAACTAAGTGCTCTAGTCTTTGCAATAGGATATCATGGTCGATAGTATCAAATGCAGCACTAAGATCGAGCAAAACAAGAATAGAGACAAGTCCCTTGTCTGAGGCTATTATAATATCATTTGTGACTTTAACCAGAGCTGTCTCTGTGCTATGATGTGTTCTAAAGCCAGACTGAAAATCTTCAAATAAATCATTGTTTTTTAAGTAATCACACAGCTGTTTTGCGACCGCTTTCTCAAGAATTTTTGAGAGGAACGGAAGATTAGAAATAGGTCTATAGTTGGCTAAAACCTCTGGATCGAGGTTGTGCTTTTTAAGAAGCGGTTTTATCACTGCTACTTTGAATGATTGTGGAACATAGCCTGATAATAAAGACATATTCATAATATTTAATAAAGAAGTGCTAATTAATGGAAAAACTTCCTTCAACAGCTTAGTTGGAATTGGGTCTAACATGCACGTTGATGGTTTAGAAGAGAGAATCATTGAATGTAATTGTTCAAGGTTAATGGCTGAAAAGCATTCTAGTTTACTATCTAGTGTAATATTAGAACTTACGATTCCGGGAGCTGTTGATAACACTATACTGGTCGAAGGCAAGAGGTCATTAATTTTGTTTCTAAGAGTAACAATTTTATCGTTAAAAAAGCACATAAAATCATTACTACTGAGTGCTAAGGGAATAGAAGGCTCAATGGAGCTGTGGCTCTCTGTCAGCCTGGCTACAGTGCTGAAAAGAAATCTTGCATTATTCTTATTCTCATCTATTAATGAAGAGTAGTAGGCTGCTCTCGCTTTATGCAGTGCTTTCTTATATTCATTGAGAGTAATATGCCAAATTAAACGAGATTCTTCAAGTTTAGTGGAACGCCATATCCTTTCAAGTTGTCTAGACTTTTGTTTTATTTTGCGGGTTTCGGCATTATGCCATGGAGCTAATCTATGTTGTTTTATTTTCTTCTTTTTCAAAGGAGCAACAGAGTCTAATTTTATTCGCAGCGCATCTATAGCACTATCAACAACATGATCAATTTGGGGTGGTGTACATTTTGTATAAGTTTCCTCCCCTACATGCAGACATGCTATCGAGTTAAGTATTGGTTGAATCTCTTCCTTAAATGTGGCTATAGCACTAACAGATAGGTTTCTGCTGCAAGAGCTTTTGACTAATGCTTTGTAGTCTAGTAACAGTACTTCAAAAGTTACTAAGAAATGGTCGGATAAAGCAGGATTATGCGGTTCGACTAATAGTTGCTCAATTTCAATACCATAAGTCAGAACAAGGTCGAGAGTGTGATTATAACAGTGGGTTGGTTTATTTACACTCTGACAGAAACCAACAGAATCTAATATAGAGTTAAATGCAACAGTAAGGCTATTTTTATCATCGTCAACATGAATATTAAAGTCACCTACGATAATTACTTTGTCTGTTTTAAGAACCAAAGTTGATAAAAACTCAGAGAATTCTGATAAGAATTCTGAATAAGGACCTGGTGCACGATACACTGTAACAAATAAGATTGGCTGCAAAGTTTTCCAGGTCGGATGCGTAAGACTAAAAACGAGGCTTTCAAAAGAGGTATAATTACATTTTGGTTTAGTATTGATAAGTAAACTTGAGTCAAAGATTGCTGCAACTCCACCTCCTCGGCCCGTGCCTCGAGCAATATGAGTGTTGACATGGCTGGGTGGAGTGGCCTCATTTATGCTGACATATTCTTCATGTCTCAACCAAGTTTCAGTGAGACAGCATATATCAATATTATAATCTGATATTAAATCATTTACCAATATTGCTTTAGATGCTAGAGATCTTATGTTTAAGAGACCACATTTAATCTTCCTGTTTTGTTGCACTGTAGTAGTTGTTACATTTACTTTTATTAGGTTATTATGTATGACACCTCTATTAGGTTTTACCTTAAATTGTCCTTGGGCAGACACACACACCGCTAATATTGGGTATTTTATTGGGTTCGGGATTCCTATGGGTGACTGCCTAGGAGAGAGCGCAGAGAAGCGTGTAAGACTGCGACTCTGCCTCCTGGTCTCAGCTCCAGTTTGTCATGGATCATCCACAAAGCCCTGAAATGTTTGCCGAAATGAGATCTGCACCTTTCAAAGTAGGGTGAATGCCGTCTCTCTTAATCAGACCAGGTTTTCCCCAGAAGGCTGTCCAATTATTTACGAAGCCCACATTGTTTGCTGGGCACCACCAAGACAACCAGCGCTGAAATGATGACATGCGGCTATACATGTCATCATTGATCAGATTGGGGAGGGGACCAGAGAAGATTACGGTGTCCGACATTGTTTTAGCATAACTACACACCGACTCCACATTAAGTTTTGTGCATTCTGATTGGCGTAAACGAACATCATTACCACCGACGTGAATAACAATCCTACTGTATTTACGTTTATCTTTAGCCAGCAGTTTAAGATGCGCCTCAACCTCGCCCGCTCTGGCCCCCGGAATGCATGTGACTGTGGAGGCTTCGGTCTCTAAATTCACGTGTCTCATAATAGAGCTACCAATAACCAGAGTTGGCTTCTCAGCGGGTGTCTCGCTGAGTGGGAAATATCTGTTAGATACGTGAACGGGTTGGTGGGGACCTGCGGGTTTCGCCTTATGCCCCTTCTGAACAGTCACCCAGCCTCCTTGCTGCTCGGGAGTTGCCGGGGGACGGCTAAGAGGAGCTACATTTTGCCGGTCCGCACATGCTAACATGGGCTTTACTTTAGCTGAGTTACTTTCTAAGATGCGGAGCCGGGCTTCTATGGCTATGATTCCCGCCTCCAACCTAACAACTATACTACATTTAACACATGTATCCTTACCAGTAAGGGAGGCCGGGAAGTAACCAAACATGAGACAGGAAGAGCAGGAAATAGCACCAGAAGGTGGGGAAAGAGCCATGGCTAGCTATCAAGCTAAAGTAGCTACCGTTAGCAAACCCGAAAAGAGTGTAGGCAACTGTGGAGTTACAGTCGCTAAGAGAAGGAGAGTTGTGAGTGCTTAAGCTGTAGTAACGTGTGATTACAACGTCAGGCAGTTGCCGTGATCAAGAGTTTTAAAACGATCGATTAAGTTTAAGTTAATAAGCTATCAGCAACAGAACAGGCACACGGGATACCCGGAGATGACAACAACAACCGGAAGTTACAACGTGCAACGTGCTCACCGCAATAGGTTCCTCCTTCCGCTCAGTCTTTTATATGTTCTGCCTTGGGGAAAACAGGTGTTTTTTAGGTATTATTTGACTTATATGCATTTTAGTCAAAGCTTTCATTAATGTTTCTTTGCAAATAAACCTGCAGAGTTGAACAGAAACGCATAACATGCTAATATGCTAATTGTGGTTTTTAATGTTTAGCATGTTAGCAATTGCATGCTACGTGCTATAGAAGTTTTATTGACTCCTGTTGGATCTTTGGACATTCGGGAGTGTGCTGCGTTAGCGCTGCTCACACTGATGCTGCTGCTCTGATAGCACTTCAAGCTAAGCTAAGCTAAGCAGTTGCTATCTGCAGATTCATATTTAATGGACAGATTGGAGATCAGACTCGTTGTGTAGCTCTCTCCACTGAAGGTGACAACGCTTGTTACTAAAAGATGCTCAGATCATAGCATTAGCAATCAATGCTTATTTATAGCCCAATATCACACATGTTACATTTGTCTCAGTGGACTTTTTTTTTATTTAAAAAAATAATTATTAAGGATCCCTTAAGCTACTCTTCCTGGGGTCCGACACTTAAAACAATACAACAACAATACAACAACATTCAAGACATAATCCCTGACATCATCAACAACATCATCAACAATCTCATCCACTTTCAATATCAATCTCAGCCAAGGATGAGTGCACAAGACCCCCACCAGTACGAAGCATGCGGTCAGGTTCAATGAGGGTTCCCAGCTCACAGGGCAGGTGGTCATCAGTAGAGGGCCCTTCAATCTCTTCTTGAGGCTCTGGACTTTCAGCAGTATAACATCTGACTTCAGTGTCTTCACAGTGTGTACAGAATATCAGTATGACCTCATACCCTCTGTCCTCAGACCCTCAGACCCTCTGTCCTCAGACCCTCTGTCCTTAGACCCTCTGTCCTCAGACCCTCTATCCTTAGACCCTCTGTCCTTAGACCCTCTGTCCTCAGACCCTCTGTCCTTAGACCCTCTATCCTTAGACCCTCTGTCCTTAGACCCTCTGTCCTCAGACCCTCTCTCCTCAGACCCTCTCTCCTCAGACCCTCTGTCCTCAGACCCTCTGTCCTTAGACCCTCTGTCCTCAGACCCTCTGTCCTCAGACCCTCTGTCCTTAGACCCTCTATCCTTAGGCCCTCTGTCCTCAGACCCTCTGTCCTCAGACCCTCTATCCTCAGACCCTCTGTCCTTAGACCCTCTGTCCTCAGACCCTCTGTCCTTAGACCCTCTATCCTTAGACCCTCTGTCCTTAGACCCTCTGTCCTCAGACCCTCTGTCCTCAGACTCTCTGTCCTTAGACCCTCTGTCCTCAGACTCTCTTTCCTTAGACCCTCTGTCCTTAGACCCTCTGTCCTTAGACCCTCTATCCTTAGACCCTCTGTCCTCAGACCCTCTATCCTTAGACTCTCTGTCCTTAGACCCTCTGTCCTCAGACCCTCTATCCTTAGACCCTCTGTCCTCAGACCCTCTGTCCTTAGACCCTCTGTCCTCAGACCCTCTGTCCTCAGACCCTCTGTCCTTAGACCCTCTGTCCTTAGACCCTCTATCCTTAGACCCTCTGTCCTTAGACCCTCTATCCTTAGACCCTCTGTCCTCAGACACTCTATCCTTAGACTCTCTGTCCTTAGACCCTCTGTCCTCAGACCCTCTATCCTTAGACCCTCTGTCCTCAGACCCTCTGTCCTTAGACCCTCTGTCCTTAGACCCTCTGTCCTCAGACCCTCTATCCTTAGACCCTGTGTCCTTAGACCCTCTATCCTTAGACCCTCACATCGTACAAGGAAACACTTCCGTAGAAAACCCACAGTTTAAAGGGAACATGGGAGAAACCTCGGGGAGAGCAGCAGAGGAGGGATCCCTCTCCCAGGACGGACAGACGTGCAATAGATGCCGTGTGTAAATTGAAGAGATAATATATTTGCAGCATACACTGAACAAAAATATAAACGCAACACTTTTGTTTTTGCTCCTATTTTTTATGAGATGAACTCAAAGATCTAAAACATGTTTTATTTACACAAAATAACCATTTATCTCAAATATTGTTAAAAAATCTGAAAAAATCTGTGATAGTGAGCACTTCTCCTTTGCCGAGATAATCCATCCCACCTCACAGGTGTGGCATATCAAGATGCTGATTAGACAGCATGATTATTGCACAGGTGTGCCTTAGGCTGGCCACAATAAAAGGCCACTCTGAAATGTGCATCTTTGCTTTATTCGGGGGGTCTGGGGGGGTCCGAAAACCAGGCAGTATCTGGTGTGAGGGGTAGGGGTAGGGTTAGGGTTAGGGTTAGGGTTAGGGTTAGGGGTAGGGTTAGGGTTAGGGTAATGTTGTGAATCGAGTGGCCTGTGTTCGTCATCCATTACATACGCCTGCCCATACCAGAACCCCACCACCACCATGGGCCACTCGATTATATATATATCAAATAATAATGATTATGTAAAAACGTGTCCATGACATTTTATTGACGATAAATCATTTGTGTGTTAAAATAGTTGCGGCCATCTTGACTCCGTGTTAGACCTTTGATCGTCCGTCTATCATTCATTAATGTTTATTTGCAGGAAGCGGCCGTCAGGTTTCTGCATAAAACACGAACATTCAAATGTCTGAGTGACTGCGGTCTTCTGTCTGAACGTGTTCCTCCTCCCTGTGGAAAGATCTCCGTTTGATTTGTGGTGTCGACAGAAAGCAAAACAGCCTGAGGACATTTTGAATGACTGTCTGCTGTTTGTCTAAGAGACGTCGGGATTCAGAGAGAGAACCACAGAGGGCGAGGGTTACTCCGGAAGCCATGGCAACCAGAAAGAGTTGGACTTTCTAACCTGATATTCAACTTTTCTTGGTTCTTTTTTGGGGCTTTTTCTATTTTATTTGATGCTACAGATATTCATAGGTAACATACAGTAATACAAAGTAGATAAAGACACAGATTAGAGGAGAAATACTCGAATATCAGTGAAATCAGGTCTAAAAAGTGCCTGAAACCATCTCTCTTATTTCCAGTAGGGAGATGTTGAGCTAAAGAATAGTATAGAAGTCTACGAGGAAATGACACTACTCACTTATAAGAGAAATAATGGTTGAGTTTGAATTTAATGTACACTTTCCAGTATTGTGCACTTAATGTCAATGGTTGCTAAAAAGATTGTATTGAAGCCTTTTATTGAGAGTTATATGAGAAAATGAGCTGGCATTATCACGAATAAATCAAATGATTGTTCTAATTAAAGAGTTGTTTGAACTCAATTCAAGATTTCTAAAGTGATGTCCGTGCAACGCTCTCCACTGTTTGCAAGAAGAAGCCAGACTGTGTAGAAGTCTATGAGGAAATGACCCTACTTCTCATCTACAAGAGAAACAAGTGTTAAGACGGTTTCAAAGTGTTGAGTTTGAACCAAATGTAAACTTTAATAATATATGTGTTGTTTGATTATGGCACTAAACTTCACTGGATGCTAAAAGATGCCAGATTGTCTAGAAGTCTATGAGAAAATTACCCTATTTCTCCTTAACAAGAGAAATAACGGTTTCAAAGTGTTGAGTTTGAACTAAACTTTATTAATGTGTTTATCGCGCACTTAACTTCACTGGCTGCTAAAATACGTCAGATTGTGTAGAAGTCTATGTCTTGTGACCCAACCCAGTCTCACGGCATTTCGTGTTATAGTCACAATCTATTGATTCGTGTTCACCAACACGATTTCCCCCTTTTTTTTTTTTCGTGTCACACAGAACGATTTTTAAAAGCAATGTATTTCTATTGGCAGTGTGTTTCGTGCCGGCACCACGTCTTTTTGTCCGGTTGGGTCTTGGAAGACCGGAAGCTGTGGGGTTCATAGAAACATGTTTTACTCAATATCTTACCCTAACCCTATCCCTTTTATTTTAAATGGTATAATGTCAGAGTTTTTCTGCCAGGAGAAGAAATGGCTCAGAGCCTCAGAAAACTGAAACCTGTATTTTTAAAAATATTTTTTTTCTTCTAATTTGTTATTGTTTACATTGCTTTTAAAATCGTTCTGTGTGACATGAAACAAAAGGCTACATCGTGAATCAATAGATTAATTTCGTGGCTATAGCACAACATGCTGTGAGACTGGGTTGTGTGACCTGATGTATTTCCGTAGAACACATTGTCCTGATGAGTTCATGTTCTCAATCTCTACCTTCAAGTCTTATTCAAAACTTCATGATGTTCATTTAGTAAAGTGTCATCCCATAAATCAGTGAAAGCTAAAGAAATTGAATGGAAGTCTATGAAAAAATGACCCTACATTTTCAATAAAACTACGTGTTGAAACTATAGTATTGAGTTTGAACTAAATATAAACTTTATAATATGTGTATTTTAGATTGTATAGAAGTCTATGAGGAAGTGTTGATTTATCACCTAATTAACATTTTCCTGATGAGTTTAAAGCCTTCATTTCTAGTTTCATGTCTCCAATATTCAACACATTTACTGACGTATTGTATGTCGTAGATTAAAGCGTGAAAGTCTCTTCATCTTGTGTCCACCACAGCCCTGATTCAGCACCGTATGTTTGGTCATAAACCCGTCAGCAGTGAGGAAGTATCGACGCTTTGTGAAACTCCTGGGAAGGCAAGGCGAGTTTATTTATACAGAACACAATTCAAAGTGCTTTCTTTACACAAAAATATTGTTTAGAATAAATCAGTAACCTAAAGAATGCAAAAGGAGTTCCCATGATGCATTGCAGTGTGTACAGGTGTGTACAGGTGTGTACAGGTGTGTTCGTACGGAATAGCACCCAAAGCAGTCAAACGGGTGGGAGGTTACGGGGATGTAAATAAAGGCGAGCTTTTATTCAAATAAAAGCTGGTTTTCAGCCAGAAAACGGGCAAGGCGGAACAAGCAGGAAATAAACAAACAAAACAACAACTACCCGTACACAAGAGGGCAGAACATCAGGAGCACGACAACAACAACAACCAAACCACCATGAAACCATGACGAACACAATCAGCCAATCAGACGGGAGGGAAAACAGACAAGAAGCAAAGGCAGACACGAGGCAGGGGGCGAACACCTTTCAAAGGAAACGGGACTATTCAAAGATAACTGAGAATAAACAGATCATGACACTCTACTTCCTCCTCCTCCTCCTCCTCCTCCTCCTCCTCCTCCTCCTCCTCCTCCTCCTCCTCTTCTCCTCTCTCAGGATAATGGCGCCTGTGGGGTCAGAGGTCGACGTCTTCCTGTCTTCAGGCGTCTTCTTCTTCATCCTCCTCGTCTTCCTCTCCATCTTCCTCACGGCTCTCTGCAGCGAGTGCAGCAGGTCAGACACTCCTCCATGTTGGAATAATGAATATATATAAAAGTCAACATGTGCATCACATGATCGTTGTATGTCCTGTGAGAAGTTTCCTCTGGAGAGCAGGTGTGTTCCAGTGGTCTGAAGCTCACTGTGGAGCACGTCCCCTTTCTGTCCTGGTGCAGCGTCTCTGAACGTGTCCTTGGTTGCTTTGAAGGAGTCTCTAAATAACATGTATTCTTATTATATGTGTTTACTTGTTTTCCATGTTTTAAGAATATTAAGCATTATAGCTATATTCTGTATTTCTGCCAAATGACGTGCCCATCTGGATTGAGCTGTATTTTCACAGAAGAAAACAATGAACAAAGAAGCATGCCGGTCGTGTTCGTGCGGACGTGCTCGACCTGCTCTTAAGCTCAACATCATGCATCCCTTCAGCACTCACACTTTTCAATTATCGAAAAGCTTTTAACCTGATTATTTATTTATTATTGTGATGCTCTGAACTATTTATGGTGCACATTGGAATGACCTCCCGGCTGTGTCTGCCTGTGTGCCTGGCATAAGCTGCTGCCCCTTGCAGATTAGTCAAGGTGTTGGTTGGTTGGTTGATTGATTGATTGGTTGAATGATTGATTGATTGATTGATTGGTTGATTGGTTGATTGATTGGTTGATTGATTGGTTGATTGGTTGGTTGATTGGTTGAATGATTGATTGATTGATTGGTTGATTGGTTGAATGATTGATTGATTGGTTGATTGGTTGATTGGTTGATTGATTGGTTGAATGATTGATTGATTGAATGATTGGTTGGTTGGTTGGTTGGTTGGTTGATTGGTTGATTGGTTGATTGGTTGGTTGGTTGATTGGTTGGTTGATTGGTTGATTGGCTGAATGATTGATTGATTGATTGGTTGATTGATTGATTGATTGGTTGATTGGTTGGTTGGTTGATTGGCTGAATGATTGATTGATTGATTGGTTGATTGGTTGATTGATTGGTTGATTGGTTGATTTATTGGTTGATTGATTGAATGATTGATTGGTTTATTGGTTGATTGATTGATTGATTGATTGATTGATTGATTGATTGATTGATTGATTGACATGCAGTATGGAAACTAAACGGATAAAGAGTTCATATATTATTGAAATGGAGACATTATATACAGAATACAGCTGAAAGTATAATGTACGAATACACAGCTTTGATTATACGTATAGCGACAGCAGGAAACACACAAAGTCGCTGAGAGGCTGAGGGCCTGTTTGATGTTGTGTGACACGCTACAACAAAGAACTTGCTGAGATCAAAAGCTCTGTTGCAAAATAATGTGGTTTAATGAAGGGCCGCCCATGTGACCCAAGCCAACCAATCAATAGAGATCAAACACATATGTTATATTAAAACATAAAGGATTACTAAACACGTTTCATGGTTCCTACAATACGTAAAACCACAACTTGTCATTTTATGCTTTCAAAATCTGAAATGATTTTTTACAAAGCTGGACTACAAATGCGTAGAAACGTATATGTCTTTATTCTTTATTGTGATTGGATTTCTAATATTTCAAGGATATTTAGACCCATTTTCTAACATTAAAGATTTCACAGTTTTTCTATAACTCTAAGAAATATATTTAAAGAAATAGTATCTATTTCCTCACGTATGAGAGGAGGAAGAATCTGATAAGGCTTTTTTATAACTATTCATTTTTGAGTACTTCATTGAGAAGAACACTGCTAACATGAACCTGAACCTCAAAGAAGCCCCCTGAAGCTTTGGGACTTTTTGTTGTTGTTAAATATATCTTGCTTTATTATTCTCGTTATTCGCAGACGTTCCTTTGAGCTGCGAGACCCGGCGGTGAACAAAGACCCGTCGTCCCTCATCAGAGTGGTGAGTGACCTGTGACCTCTGACCTGTGACCTCTGACCTCTGAATACAAGAATCATAATGAAATGATAATATTGTGTAATATGTTCAGGTGAAGCTGGAGGACGCGATGGTGGCGAGAGAAAACCCGATGATCGCAGAGATCCAGAACGACGAGAAAGGTCAAACACCTTCTCAACAACCTGAGAGCATTTGAACTTGAATTGAGAATTTATTCTAAATCGTACTTCTATGCTAGCGATTTGGAAGCAAATATCGCACGTTCTTATCGACGTAAAATGTATTTACAACATTAGTTACTTTGCATGTTCATTTTATTAATATATTATATATATTATGACATCTTATTATGGATTTGGATACCTGTAAGTATTTACCAGCAGCAACATTAAAATGGTATTTATATTAATGCGTCACTAATTACAATCCAGTGATATACAGATTTAGTTTTAGATTTGGCACTTAAGTTGATTTAATGAAAGACTTATGTACTTTCACTTAAGTAAAAAAAAGGAAAGGAAATGAGGGACTTTTTCTTTAACAGACGACTTTCACACTTACTTCGTCTACTTATGTGTGTGTGTGTGTGTGTGTGTGTGTGTGTGTGTGTGTGTGTGTGTGTGTGTGTGTGTGTGTGTGTGCGTGTGTGCGCGTGTGTGTGTGTGTGTGTGCGTGTGTGCGTGCGTGTGTGTAGACTCAGTGTCCTTCACTCCCTGGAGGAGCCACTTGGCGGCGCCACAGCACCACCCAGGTCAGTGTGAGGATAACAGAACTTGAACTAAAGTAAAAAGCCTTAGTAAAGGGATGCATCCTCTAGAAGTGTTTGAGACGCTATAAAGCGCAACCATGTTTTAATAACTCAGAGGCTCAGAGCACGCGGGTTACACGGGAGAGACCGCATCCCATTTGGGAACAGTGCATTCAGCCAGGCTGTCTGTTCATTCAGCGGGTCCCATCAAAGGACATCAATGCCACCGTCGATGGGAGAGTCCTCATCATCCCACTCATTCAAGCCCAGTGTTAAGAAGCGGCTCATTGATCACCAACAGTGTGTGTGTGTGTGTGTGTGTGTGTGTGTGTGTGTGTGTGTGTGTGTGTGTGTGTGTGTGTGTGTGTGTGTGTGTGTGTGTGTGTGTGTGTGTGTGTGTGTGTCCTCAGATGCACGGACCAATGGCAGCGCTGCAGTGATGAAGACAGAAACTGCTGAAGGTATTTTATTTTATTTGAGTGACAACACTAAAGCATGTCGGAAACATTGCAACTACATTTCCCATGATGCTCTATTCCTGCTGTGTGTGTGTTCAGAGGTAAAGACTGAAGAACATTATTCAGCCCCGTTCACTCCATGGAGAAGCCATCTGAACACAGGTCTGTTTTTCTGCTTTTAGTGACATACCAAAAACCTGCACGATTTGTGAAGTAACTAAAGTATCATGAAACACCCCTCTGTTCCCATTCTGGACCTCTTTCTCATTGGTCACTGGGGACAGGACTACATCTCCTGTAGCATGTACAGCGGGAGAAGTGCTATAAGATTAAGAGTACTCTTGTACTTGAGTCAAAGTAGAAGTACTCAGATCTTGAACTTGAGTAAAAGTAGAAGTACTCAGATCTTGTTCTTGAGTACAAGTAGAAGTACTCAGATCTTGTTCTTGAGTAAAAGTAGAAGTACTCAGATATTGTACTTGGGTAAAAGTAGAAGTACTCAGATCTTGAACTTGAGTAAAAGTAGAAGTACTCAGATCTTGAACTTGAGTAAAAGTAGAAGTACTCATATCTTGTTCTTGAGTCAAAGTCGAAGTATTCAGATCTTGTACTTGAGTAAAAGTAGAAGTACTCAGATCTTGAACTTGAGTAAAAGTAGAAGTACTCAGATCTTGTTCTTGAGTAAAAGTAGAAGTACTCAGATCTTGTACTTGAGTAGAAGAAGAAGTACTCAGATCTTGTTCTTGAGTCAAAGTAGAAGTACTCAGATCTTGTAGTTGAGTAAAAGTAGAAGTACTCAGATCTTGTTCTTGAGTCAAAGTAGAAGTACTCAGATCTTGTTCTTGAGTAAAAGTAGAAGTACTCAGATCTTGTACTTGGGTAAAAGTAGAAGTACTCAGATCTTGAACTTGAGTAAAAGTAGAAGTACTCAGATCTTGTTCTTGAGTAAAAGTAGAAGTACTCAGATCTTGTACTTGGGTAAAAGTAGAAGTACTCAGATCTTGAACTTGAGTAAAAGTAGAAGTACTCATATCTTGTTCTTGAGTCAAAGTCGAAGTACTCAGATCTTGTTCTTGAGTACAAGTAGAAGTACTCAGATCTTGTACTTGAATAACAGTAGAAGTACTCAGATATTGTACTTGAGTAAAAGTAGAAGTACTCAGATCTTGTACTTGAGTAAAAGTAGAAGTACTCAGATCTTGTTCTTGAGTCAAAGTAGAAGTACTCAGATCTTGTACTTGAGTAAAAGTCGAAGTACTAAGATCTTGTACTTGAGTAAAAGTAGAAGTACTCAGATCTTGAACTTGAGTAAAAGTAGAAGTACTCAGATCTTGTTCTTGAGTACAAGTAGAAGTACTCAGATCTTGTACTTGGGTAAAAGTAGAAGTACTCAGATCTTGAACTTGAGTAAAAGTAGAAGTACTCAGATCTTGTTCTTGAGTCAAAGTCGAAGTACTCAGATCTTGTTCTTGAGTACAAGTAGAAGTACTCAGATCTTGTACTTGAATAACAGTAGAAGTACTCAGATATTGTACTTGAGTAAAAGTAGAAGTACTCAGATCTTGTACTTGAGTAAAAGTAGAAGTACTCAGATCTTGTTCTTGAGTCAAAGTAGAAGTACTCAGATCTTGTTCTTGAGTAAAAGTAGAAGTACTCAGATCTTGTACTTGAGTAAAAGTAGAAGTACTCAGATCTTGTACTTGGGTAAAAGTAGAAGTACTCAGATCTTGAACTTGAGTAAAAGTAGAAGTACTCATATCTTGTTCTTGAGTCAAAGTCGAAGTACTAAGATCTTGTACTTGAGTAAAAGTAGAAGTACTCAGATCTTGAACTTGAGTAAAAGTAGAAGTACTCAGATCTTGTTCTTGAGTACAAGTAGAAGTACTCAGATCTTGTTCTTGAGTAAAAGTAGAAGTACTCAGATCTTGTACTTGGGTAAAAGTAGAAGTACTCAGATATTAAACTTGAGTAAAAGTAGAAGTACTCAGATCTTGAACTTGAGTAAAAGTAGAAGTACTCAGATCTTGTTCTTGAGTACAAGTAGAAGTACTCAGATCTTGTACTTGAATAACAGTAGAAGTACTCAGATCTTGTACTTGAGTAAAAGTAGAAGTACTCAGATCTTGTACTTGAGTAAAAGTAGAAGTACTCAGATCTTGTTCTTGAGTCAAAGTAGAAGTACTCAGATCTTGTTCTTGAGTAAAAGTAGAAGTACTCAGATCTTGTACTTGAGTAAAAGTAGAAGTACTCAGATCTTGTACTTGGGTAAAAGTAGAAGTACTCAGATCTTGAACTTGAGTAAAAGTAGAAGTACTCATATCTTGTTCTTGAGTCAAAGTCGAAGTACTAAGATCTTGTACTTGGGTAAAAGTAGAAGTACTCAGATCTTGAACTTGAGTAAAAGTAGAAGTACTCAGATCTTGTACTTGGGTAAAAGTAGAAGTACTCAGATCTTGAACTTGAGTAAAAGTAGAAGTACTCAGATCTTGAACTTGAGTAAAAGTAGAAGTACTCAGATCTTGTTCTTGAGTACAAGTAGAAGTACTCAGATCTTGTTCTTGAGTAAAAGTAGAAGTACTCAGATCTTGTACTTGGGTAAAAGTAGAAGTACTCAGATCTTGAACTTGAGTAAAAGTAGAAGTACTCAGATCTTGTTCTTGAGTCAAAGTAGAAGTACTCAGATCTTGTACTTGGGTAAAAGTAGAAGTACTCAGATCTTGAACTTGAGTAAAAGTAGAAGTACTCAGATCTTGTTCTTGAGTCAAAGTCGAAGTACTCAGATCTTGTTCTTGAGTACAAGTAGAAGTACTCAGATCTTGTACTTGAATAACAGTAGAAGTACTCAGATCTTGTACTTGAGTAAAAGTAGAAGTACTCAGATCTTGTACTTGAGTAAAAGTAGAAGTACTCAGATCTTGTTCTTGAGTCAAAGTAGAAGTACTCAGATCTTGTTCTTGAGTCAAAGTAGAAGTACTCAGATCTTGTTCTTGAGTAAAAGTAGAAGTACTCAGATCTTGTACTTGAGTAAAAGTAGAAGTACTCAGATCTTGTACTTGAGTAGAAGTACTCAGATCTTGTTCTTGAGTAAAAGTAGAAGTACTCAGATCTTGTACTTGAGTAGAAGTACTCAGATCTTGTTCTTGAGTCAAAGTAGAAGTACTCAGATCTTGTAGTTGAGTAAAAGTAGAAGTACTCAGATCTTGTTCTTGAGTCAAAGTAGAAGTACTCAGATCTTGTTCTTGAGTAAAAGTAGAAGTACTCAGATCTTGTACTGGGTAAAAGTAGAAGTACTCAGATCTTGAACTTGAGGAAAAGTAGAAGTACTCAGATCTTGTTCTTGAGTACAAGTAGAAGTACTCAGATCTTGTTCTTGAGTCAAAGTAGAAGTACTCAGATCTTGTACTTGGGTAAAAGTAGAAGTACTCAGATATTGAACTTGGGTAAAAGTAGAAGTACTCAGATCTTGTTCTTGAGTCAAAGTCGAAGTACTCAGATCTTGTTCTTGAGTACAAGTAGAAGTACTCAGATCTTGTACTTGAATAACAGTAGAAGTACTCAGATCTTGTACTTGAGTAAAAGTAGAAGTACTCAGATCTTGTTCTTGAGTCAAAGTAGAAGTACTCAGATCTTGCACTTGAGTAGAAGTAGAAGTACTCAGATCTTGTTCTTGAGTCAAAGTAGAAGTACTCAGATCTTGTACTTGAGTAAAAGTAGAAGTACTCAGATCTTGTTCTTGAGTCAAAGTAGAAGTACTCAGATCTTCTTCTTGAGTAAAAGTAGAAGTACTCAGATCTTGTACTTGGGTAAAAGTAGAAGTACTCAGATCTTGAACTTGAGTAAAAGTAGAAGTACTCAGATCTTTTTTCTTGAGTATAAGTAGAAGTACTCAGATCTTGTTCTTGAGTCAAAGTAGAAGTACTCAGATCTTGTACTTGAGTAAAAGTAGAAGTACTCAGATCTTGTTCTTGAGTCAAAGTAGAAGTACTCAGATCTTCTTCTTGAGTAAAAGTAGAAGTACTCAGATCTTGTACTTGGGTAAAAGTAGAAGTACTCAGATCTTGAACTTGAGTAAAAGTAGAAGTACTCAGATCTTTTTTCTTGAGTATAAGTAGAAGTACTCAGATCTTGTTATTGAGTAAAAGTAGAAGTACTCAGATCTTGTACTTGGGTAAAAGTAGAAGTACTCAGATCTTGAACTTGAGTAAAAGTAGAAGTACTCAGATCTTGTTCTTGAGTCAAAGTAGAAGTACTCA